>NC_133828.1:8263151-8423508 GCF_047830755.1 Zonotrichia albicollis | reverse complement strand
TTCATTCTAGCAAAAATAAAGCTAAATGCCATTGTGCTAATCCAGTGGTATATTTTTTATAGTTTAAGGGTGCATAAAGATCTCATTGACCTGGTCATGACTTTTAATCTATGCAGTTAATGAGTATTGAACATTTCTTCACCATTTCCAAAGTCTAACACATCTCCCCTGGAATCGCTGATACCAGAGAGTCATGAAACCTTTTTAAAGGCTTTAACTTGAAACCACAGATTTCTTTGAAATGACACTGGCAATCCACTTCTGTACACCTGTAATCATTCTAGACTCACAGAAAATGGAATTCTGAATGTGACACCTGGAATCAATGATTTACTCGTATATTACAAGCTCCTCAAATTTCTCTGCTTGCCATCTGTTTTCCCTTCATTGGTACTGAAAAATTGGTATGTCTTCAAGGATATTGTTGTTTTTGTTGTTTTGTGTTTGGCACAACACATTTCAGGAAGACAAAATTATCCCATGACAGGGAAAATATAATGTAAAACACCAGCAGATGCAAAAAAAGATTATGCACCAAGTGCTTACAGTTTTCTCAGAGACTTTTACAAATGCTGCCTGCTCCTGTTCTTCATGCCTAAATATTTATTGAACAGATTATTTTTGTGGAAGAATGGCAATATTTGAAAACCCTTTAACCTTATTTAAGAAATATAAGTAAAGAAGTTTCTTGTACTCTGCAATCAATCCATATTAAGGGATGGACATACTGAAGAAAATAATACCAAATAGGAGATGGATTTTTAAAGGAAACATGTGGGGAACTGAGTTATTCCTTTCCCATACAAATTTCAGCCCAGGAGGCCAAGAGCCATCCAGATCTGTTCATGAGCAGGAGCAGATTTCACCTAAGACAGAATTTCTGAGTGGGCACCTCTAATTTGTATAATTCAAAGAGCTTAAAAGAATAGCAACTTTCCTCTGCCTCTGGGTTTTCTCTGCTTTTACTTTTGTTTAATATTCTGTTTGTGTCTTGCCCACTAGCTCCACAGCACAATTTTAATCCAAGGATAGGTATTGCCAGGTTATTTATTATTTATTCCATGTTTTCATTAAGACCTTGTTTAATTCTCCTGAGAGTTTCTTCCCTTTGTGCCTGTGTCCTTCCTTCCAGCCAGGCTTTCCAGGACAAAAAAACATAACAGAGTGAGTTATTTATAAATTCTTAGAAGCATTTCACAGTGACATTGCTATTCCATATGCCCTGATGCAAGAGCATGTGCTGCCTCACTCACCTGCTGGGTTTCTGGGGTTGCAGCCTAATTGCCACATTTTCAAGAAAGACATCGGCTGTAGAATTGCAACTTATTTTTAAACTCTCTTTTCACTTCCATGAATAAAACCACAAACTCCATGGAACCACATTTGGCTGTCTAACACCTCAGGCCCTTGGATCAAGCATCTCTTAAGCTTGCACCCCTCACAGAGATAAGCAAGGGGGCGTTGGCAGATTGCCTGGCAATTTCCCCCACTGTGCCCTTCTGGACAGTCTTGTTACTCTTGTGCCTCATTGACATCACCAATTGTGACAGGAATTTTACTTCTGTATAGCTCTGAAACCTCTCAGAGAGCTTCCTGAAAGTGTATGTGTCCAGTTTTATGACATCAACACTAAGCCATTCCAAAGTCAACTTATCTTCAAGCAAAGTGCATATTCTGTTTCCATAAGTAGAGCAAATTTAATGGAAAAAAAAATTGTTTCCCTACCACGTTCTTGTATGTGATATAAAGGAAATGAGTTTTAAAAAAGATTTTTAATTGACTCTAAAACAAGCAGAGTGGAGGAAGAATACAAATAACCTTAAGAAGTTGTTAAATATACTTTTATTGTTAATTATAAAACTGACTTTTAAATTTTATGTTTTTTTTTTCTTTTGACAGTAAAAAAAAAACAACTCTGAAAGGTTAACTTGGAAAGGGGAAATTTCCCTGAATTCAAAGCAGTGTTGAAAGCTTATTGAATTTCCCACTCTTCATTCCTCAACACCGCTTTCAGAAAATAAATGCAGGAGCATAGCAATCAATAACATTTTGTGAAAGAAAAGAGAATTTGGGGTAGGTCTTGGCAGATATGTAAAGCCATGGTTACAGGCATGCTCTTCAGTAACTGTCTCATCACATCACTCTTAGGAAAAAAGATACTGATGAATCTCTGGCAGAAAACAAGTGGGAATTTTCAAGTAGCAATGAAAAGAATTTCTGCAGGCAAAACCAAGCAATTCTGGCTGCTCAGGGATTTCATTCCAAAACCAGGATTTTCAATCAAAGGACTGACAAAGGAAGAGGATATGGAGAAACGTTGATGCTTCTATGCCTGTGTACTTTCACATACATTAGTAACAGGCATTAAAACCTGAGTAGAAGTGTGTGCCACGATCATCTGGTGCATGAAATTGGCCCTGCTTGTACATCCTCACCTGGAAAATCTCTGGCTGCTCCCTTACAACCCAAATACTGGTTTTGACCCATTTTTGCACTGAGAGTTTCTTTCTTAGCTCAAGGAGTGCAGCAGGAGCTGAGATCTTTGAGGAAGGTCATGTTCATGTGAAAAGTTAATAACAGTCACAAACATCAGCCAGTCCTCAAAATGCTACCACGCAGGAGGTAAATGTCAATCTCCTCATCCTGCATCCAGACAGGCTGAGACATGCAGGTTAAATGACTTGCCTGAGGCTGTGCAGCAGCTCAGCAGCAGAGCGAGAACTAAGGCACTTCATGGAGAAACACATGCTGCTCTTAAAAGGGATGACTGGGGTGTACTTGATCAGGGTTTGCTACTGCTTTGAGCTCAAAGGCAGAAAACAGCTTCATTTTTAATAAAAAAAAACGATTTAACAAATTTAAAAGGTTGCACATGCCGGTTCATGGATGAAGCAGCAGTTGTGGGGTGTTTCTAATTGCTGCTTTTTAATAGACATGAGTAAAATGCTGTTTAATTTGCTACTAAAAGTCGAGTCTTTGCCTCGTTGTATCTCCTGCTAGTGGCAATGACACACAGCTGATAAAACAGCAAAGGCAAGATTTCTCACTGGTGCAACAAGGAGCTTGCTGGCAGTACCACAGGGTAGGTGCTCAGCTAAGCTCAAGGGTCAGTTAAACATTCAGATATAAAACTTGTATTTTATAGGACAACATTGTCAATTCAACTGCAGCCCAAACATAAAACTGTAACAAACAAGCTTTCACAAAACCCAAGTCCCTATTAAAAATTTCTAAAGAAAGCAGAATTTTTAACAAATACTTTCCCCTTCAGATTCTGAAATGCAAATACTGTTATACCATAAAACTGGCTTTATAGACTTAAATACTTGTTCTGAGAAAAAATACTGTAAAGAACAGACAGTAAATGATGGACGGCTTTTTTCTCCTGTTTTAATAACTAAAACTGTCTTTGGAAAATACATTAATATATTTGTTTATGAACTAACAGCACTTTTTTAAAGAATCATGGTGATATAGCCTGCTATTTTTGCACATTACCTTTCCAAATATACCCAGTCTCTTAGGATCAATGAAGGGCTGTTTCAGAAGTGATCTGAAAGGATAAAAAAAAGTTTCTTTTTTAATTTTGTCAAAGTAAAACAGTGGATTTTACTTTTTGAATATAGTATGTAAAGAATATTATTTGTGCATTAAGGAATTGCCATACATGGAGATCAGGTAGAAGAAGAAATTACATCCATACAAGTAGTACAGCACTGGGAAATGGGATTTGCTTCCTAATTCCTTTTTCATAAGGCAAACAGTTGGTGTTTGGCCAATCTCACCCAATTTAGATCTCTGAATTTAAGCATCTTGTCTAAATTATCCATTTACATCTGCTTTTCAGTTAATGGAGAGAAGAGAGATACCTTTAGCATTCCTACACATGTTGGAAACTTCTCTCATTCTGGGCAGGGTCATCCCTCAGAAATGCCAGGATTTTCCACTGACTAGAGCTTAAATGACTGGCTTTGATCAGGTGCCTAGCACCAGCTAAAGGAAGGTGAGATAAACGGAACTTCTTGAATCTCGATAATTATACAAATAATTAATTCTCTCATCAAGGCCATTAATCATCTGTGGTGAATTTCATACAGAAAAGAGAATAATCTGAGGGGAAATATCAGACACAGCTGCTTATTCATGGAATGGGTGAAGCACTGACCCCTTTCAAAAGAAGAAAAAATATCTGGCTTAAAGTCTGTCTTTCCCTGGAAAACCCAGGAAAAATCCATCCAGACCTTGGTATGAGCCATTTTGACACATGCACCCTGAGTAAGGAGTGTTGTCCAAGCTATGCATGACTACTTCACAGACAGAAATTACTCTTTTCTGCAGCTGGTAGAATCATATCAGTCTAAAAATGATAATGCAAATGAGAAATAACAGGCATTTGCCAAAATGCTCTAATTTCTACCACAGAGTTCTGGAGTAATTGCACAAAGCAAATGGAGTTCTAGTGGTCTAAATTAGAGCAATATTCTCTGGTATAGCCCTAAAATATTGTAACACAAATGTATTTACATGTTAATGTGGACAGCAAGAAATTTATCTGTGGAATATAGACAAATATGAATTAGCTCAGGTGGTATATTTGGATTGCACAGAGCAGGACAGCTCTATCAAAGAAAGCACCAATTCAAAGAAAACCCCAAAACCACCACTTTGATTTTTTACTTGCTCTTTGTAATGGAAGGATTAAAGTTTCAAAATTTGTAACAGCATTAAAACCCAAACATGAACAATGCAGATAAAACATTCTGGGCAGTTTTAGTCCAAGAGCTCATTCATCCAGGAGGAGGCAGGGTGAAAGACAAGAAGAGTTTGCACATACGTACTCTACAGCTGCTATTTGGTCCTTCACTTCCACTGATCCTAAGCACCGATGGACCTCCTGTAGGATCTTGAGGCCTTGAAATCCACTCCCTCTGCCATCAAATCGAGCTACGATGACATTATCAGAGTTGACAAGCACTGAGTCCCAGTCAATGTGAAACTTATCTGTAACCAACTGGCTGCCTGGAGCTTCATCACTGCAAATACCAACACACCAGACACAAACGAAGACTATTGACAATGTGATGCACTGTGCCGAGCTCTGATATTTTATTTAGCCTGCGTGGCAGAGTTCAGTTGGTTATGCAACCCTGCTGAGCTACTGTCACTTCCATCAATACCATCCCATTAGGGCTGCAAGCCCTGCAGCAACAGAATTTCTTTAACTTTATAACCATTGTGCTGCGGTGCTGCCAGTACCTGAATACACTTTGCTGAAGGACACAGAAAATTAAAGCAGGTAGTGCTGCTTATAATAAAGTGAAGGAAAAATCCCCAAACAATATCACTAATGGCTAGCTCAGTTCTGGGAAGGCTCATGCAGAATTTGTAAAGTCTCACTGAACACACAATGAGGTAAATTCATTCAGCACCCTGATTACCATTTTGTAGGATATATAATACTATTAAGAAGGATGTCACCTGAGAAAACAAAAATAATTGCATTATTGTATTCTTGAATAGATTTTTTGAAATACAGTACAAAGAAGACTAAAGCATACACTGGAGAAAATTCTATTTTCTCCATCAAAATTCATATGAAGAAATGGATGCAGGCAGGAGTGATAAGTCTATTTTATGACAAAAAAAAAAGGTGGTTTACAGCACAAAAGGTGAAATAGAATGGGAGAATGCAGTTTCTAGAAGAACAATAAGATTTTCCATTGAAGCCAAATACACTATTTTCCTTACGAAGAAAGTAAAATGTCAGTTTTAAAAGGGTAGTTTGTCATTATTTTCCCCCAAGATAAACACAGAATAAAAGAACAGGCTACCATGAAGTTGTACAAAATGCAAAATAGTTCTATGTAGGCTGCATCTGCCAGTGGAATGAAAATTAAAATGTAAAAGTGTCTGTGCTGGCTGTATGGAAATTAAATTGGATGGTCTGTGGGAATATCCTGTCTAAGGTGAAAGAAAGATGAAGACAGAAATTATTATTTTGCCAAATAGACTTATGTAAACCCTGGGGAGGAAAGAGAGATAAAATATCCTCCAATAAGTCCTGTCTTATAAATACAATAATGTGCTGATTCAGTATCTGGCTTGGGCTGTGGATAACACAGACCACCTTCAAGGTAATCACTCAGTTAATTAACAAGCATATGATGAGTGTGTGTGTTCTTAAGCTCAGTCAGACCTATCTATTCAGTTGCTATCTCATGTACTGAAATCAGGATTACTTGGTAACAGACTCAGCCACAATATGTTATGCTTGATTTACCATTATCTTGTACATCAGGTTTATACTTGCTTTATAAAAAGAAAAGAAGGGGGTTTTTTTGGTGTTCTTAACCAATTCAGTTGTGATTATACTAATTACTAACGTTGTGAAGCAATGAGTCTGGAAATACTGTCAAGTGAGCTCTGCAGAAAAGTATATACTCAGGAAGTATATAATCATTATTCTTTGCAATAAGGAGCAGTACAATACTCCCATATCTGCTCATTACCCAGAGTAAGATTTTCAGAAGCACTACACATTGACACAGATGTTTTCACAAAGTATTTATCATTACTTCCAATGAACCTCAGACCAGTTACAATTATTTGTAAGTTATTCCAGCTTTCCACAATAATACATAGAAATATCCATGTTTGACTAGGTAACTTTCCAATAGATGAACACATTCCACACAAGCGAAAACATTGTGAGTCAGCCTGCTTTCCTCCCTTTAAATATGAGAACAAAACTAACACAGTGATCACATTTGATTTATACATGTTCTATATCTAGGTTATTCATACATCTGGTGGATATAGATATCTATGTTGTATTTGTAGACACTTAGGAATAGGAGAAGCACCATTACACTTATAAGCCCTCCTCTGAGCCAGAAACGGCTTAATACCAAAAAAGTGTTTTAAATCAAAGTGAATTCCTCCAATAAAAAAGGAACAACAAACAGAACCTCAGCAAGTCTCTCAGTGGGTGAGAACTGACAGTTGGTTTCTTAAGCTCCTTTTGGAGGTCATAGCTGGGCTATTTCTGGGCTCAGAGTTTAAATACTACATATTGTCCAGCCCTGCATGATGGATTATTTGATATATTGCTTTAGGAAGCAATTTTCCAGTGACTAGTTTATTTTTAAGAATGTCCATATAAATAGTCTGTGATAAACATTTAAAGTTATTTCCATTGAGGTACATATCAGAACTCCTATTAACACCAAAAGGTCTCTTTACTCTTCAGCTGCCACTCTAAAGTGATGCTGAGCATCTGAGGTGT
Source organism: Zonotrichia albicollis (assembly GCF_047830755.1). Classification (NCBI taxonomy): domain Eukaryota; kingdom Metazoa; phylum Chordata; class Aves; order Passeriformes; family Passerellidae; genus Zonotrichia; species Zonotrichia albicollis. The sequence continues at coordinate 8,416,223 of NC_133828.1, read as the reverse complement.
GCTTCTGTCCTCCACAGAGAGACAGCAAACACATATTTCCCAATATTTGCATTATGCCTGTCTATATTTCTTAGAGTCTTTAATGGCTTGTTTTCAAAGCTGCACAGCAGATTCACTTTCCCACCCTATTGCCTCATCTTGCTATCAGTCCTGAGAGTGCATTCACTGGCAGAATAAACATGTTTGACTCTTTGTGCAAGGCCCAAAACATTCATCAGTGCAAATCCAGGTAAACCAACCCCTACTTATGACCAAAATATAAAAAAATAAGTAAACAAATAAAACTCCCTCAAATAACAGGACAATCTTTTCATTGATTCAGTTTTACAAAATCAACTTACACACTGGACAACTTTAAATGGCATTAAATAATAGATACTGATATTTAAGATATATTATCTACACATTTGAAGGAATGAGGTTAATTATGATCAAGGCAAAATAAAGAATGATTATCAGCTCTGATTTTATTACCCAGATTAAATGCCAGAGTCTTTACTTAATCATTTCCTGTGTGTTACCAAGAAGAGTATCTTCCAACTTTTTTAATGAGTCAGGTGAACCATAATGAGGAAATCAAGGATTTGAAATTTAAACTTTGATCTTAATTATATAGAAAAGAGATGGTAATCACTTTTTCAGGCAATTACCATGCAGCTCTCTAATATATAGTTACACTGTGTGTATTACATCAGAAGGAAACTGAGTGTGAAACATTATCAGTGGTTTAAGAGAACAAATGGAAGAAAGAAAAGTGTTTTAATCTATTTAACATTTTATGGGCTACTCATCACAATTCTAAAAAGAAAAAGAGTGCCAGCCAACATAACTGGTTTCTACATGAGATCTGTTAGACAGCCCAGCCATCCAGATGGACATAAATTTTACCACAGCAATACAATAACCTACTATTTGAGTACTGCAGCTTGCTTTGCAGCTGCTAATGGATGAATGTTCATGCAATCTTTATCCTGATGGTTACAGCAAAATCAGGTCCTGGTCCTTAAGCTGAGCTTAAGTATGTCTACATGGAACTGTACTCAGTTCACACACAGGTTTCACACCAGGAGGAGATTCCTTTGGTACAAGTTTCCTTCCAGGATTCAGCCTTAACACTCAGGCATCTGGGGGCCATGTGCTGGAAGTTCAAATTTACCTGCAGACATCCCTGCATGAACACTGAAGCCTTTTCATAGTCATGCACCTTTGAAATAGCTACTATCTTTCAGTGATTTGAAAAAAAAAACAAAAAAACCCAAGTAACAGATCACATCAAACATCACCCCCATAATAAAATCACTCATCACCTTCCTCACTTCCTCCCTCTTTTCTCTTTTTCCTCTTAAAAGTGCAGTGTTACTGAGATGGGAAAGCAAACACCTCTTCTCTGCTAATACTCCACTTTTCTGTTCTTGTATCTTCTGGATTTCTATTTCTAAGTGCATGTTCCCTGGATCAAGATGTTTCACATAATCTCCTTTCCAAAAAATGGACATACAATTAAACCAACATTCTTACCAAGGACATTGATAAACACTCATTTTCAAAGGTTTTTCTCTCAATAGCTGGAATATAATGATAATCATACCATGGCTGAGAATGGAAGAAGGAAAGCAGGGGCAGCTGAACAGAGGAAAAGACAGCACTTGTTATCAGCCCCCAGTTCTCATCTAACACTGGTGGCAGTAGGAACAGGGTGTTTCTCCATCAGCCCCAACAGTACCACTCTGGGACTCAGGAAAGTCAAGTATCTGGGAAATGATACCATCTACACAACTCATCAATGTTCCCTATAAAAGCTACATGCTCTCTTTGGACCTAAATACTTTTCTCTTTTTTTCTGAAAGTAGTACTTCTGATCATGAAATAAACTTTAGGATGTCAATTTGGAGCTGTGTAGGTCAAGAAATTACCCCCTACACACCCACAGATATCCAACAGTTCTTTCTCAGGAGCTAGACAGAATTTATTAGGCTCAAATAATCATCCCATAAGGGAAACTCTCATAACTTCAGTGACAGTTTGCAGTTTTATATTTCATTTGGGGACCTCTTTAATAGAAAAAGGAATTGCTGGCAACCTTAGCTTTAAGTCTGTAAAAAGCTGCTGAAGAAATACAGCTTAATGTAACTTCTTTTTCTTCTAGGGAAAAGGAGGACACAAAACATGCTACAGTGCATGAGCCAGGACAGATTTAAACTTTTCAGTTTCATACTTTCACTAGCGTATAGGGTTTTCTAAAAATAATCCCTGTTAAAGCTAATGATGAGAATTCAGTATTGCAAAGAATCTGACCTAAAAGAAACAAAGTCTCCATACAATAAATGTAGATACAACTATTTATATTTATAAATTGACGACTTTCCTTGTTATCTCACATGCCTATCATAAAAAAAACCCAAACCAATTCTAAACCATAACCATACATCATGACTTGGCCACATTATTTGCTCACTGGGTAGCAACAACTTTGGTAAGTTTAAATTCAGAGCCTGACTCGACACTCACTTCTTTCAACTCTTGGTATCGAAAAACAATTCAAAATAATATTTTTTACCTTTTCCTTTTTTTTCTCTTTTTCTGTGATTTCCTGGCCTTGGACTTGTCAGGTTTCTGATCTTTCCCTTCTGTCTTCTCTAGGTTCTACATGAGTTTATAACCCCATATTTTCCCACAGCTGTGTATGGCAGATTATGCATTTTTCTGGGATACTTGAAAAGGGAAGCGTTGCACTGCTTACACCTTCGTGTTTCCCTGCTCTCAGAAACAGGAATAAGCACAAGTCCCTGCAGTGCTGCTGGGGTCAACTCACAGAGTCAGTTTGCCTTTGGCACTCATATAAGAGCTGCTTAAAATATAATCATGCCTCCAAGATCATACTGCAAAGATGAAATAAAATCCATGTGTCCTGTTTCTCCACAAGGGAAGACAAATCTGTTCGTGAGCCAATTAAAGGAGAGAGCTTCCACAACTGCAGATAATTACAACTGAAAATTCTGAGTTCTAAAACACAAACTGGGCTTAGAAATAAGCAGGTTTGTGCCTTTCTGTCCTGTTATCTGATCTGAGCAGAGGAATTTGGGATCATTCAGCAGCTCAGGTCTGTAAACACCTCACATCCAACAATGAGGATTTGTGCTGTCACTGAGGGGAGATCTGCTCCAGGTGACACAGCTCAGTAACGTGGCATTTTCATCAACTTAGCAGCACACATCTACATTTTACTGAAATTCACATCAATTTTTTCCAGCTGGGATTGGAAGGAGCTCTGTAGGTCCAGGAAAGCTCTCTCCACCCATGCTGAGTTCAGGTGGAGACGGGAGTGATGCCCTGAGCTGGCCACACTTTCCCAGGTAGGCTCCAGGCACTCTCATGACTCTGTTCTTTTCCTCTGCTACACATGTGCAGATAAAACTTAAAGGCTGACTCTCCCAGCAAGAACACACACTCTATCTCCTTTTAAAGGAACAGCATGGGTTTCCAGGGAATACCATTCTCCTCCCATGCAGCTTTTCTACAAAAATCCACAGACTCTGGATGATGACTATCATGCCTTCAACCACCGAAGATCAAAAGTAACTTTTATTTCATTCTGGAATTCCTAAAAGCAGTTTTATGCATCTCAACTGAGCCCCTTCTGGAAGGTCTACTCATTTCTCTCAGGGATAAAAAGGAGCACATGCTCTGAGGGAGATGCTCTGTGGGCAGGATCAGTAAGAGTCCAGGAATCACTGCAGGACTACTCAAAGCTACACCATCAGAAACGCCAGTGCCTCCCAAACATGAAAGTACAGCAAAGCACAGTCAGGTTTGACTAGCACAAAAAACCCCAGGCATCTCTACCAGACAGCACCTGTCACAAAATCTTCCCAAGATCAAGCGTTTTGATTTCTCAACTGAAATCCATGAGATTTTTTTTCTACAAAAGGTAAAAACCCAAGAAACAAAAAAACACACCATTTTAATTTCAGATCTAAATATTTTCTACAAAACACTTTTTATTATTTTGAGTGATTCCAAGCAGATACTTACATTATTAATAGAAGGGCATACTGGTTTCGATCCGTGAAATCTTTTGGCAGTGACAACTGTAAAGGGAATTCTTTTAAGAAAAGAGCAAAACATTAAAGGCTGGTAGTTACACAGATGAAAAACAGCAACATTGAAACAAAACTTTTGGCTTGCTAAAGTAGCATTTTGCCAGATTTACCATAATCCTCAATGTGAAGCATTTTGATTTCAGTCTTGTAATTCTTTTTCTTAAGAGCAACTTCTTTCAACACAGGGTTATTTTCCAAAATATAAAACTCTAGAAAGCAGGAAGAAAAAGCATGTTGAAAGGTATGGAAAATCATCACACCTGAGATACACCAAGATTCAAAAAAAATTTAAAAAAAGGACAAATGTGCAATGATCTTGCAAATTAATCTTGAAATTAATCTTGTAAATTAATTCCTTTTGTAAATACTTTTTTTATAATTTTTTTCAATTCAAAAAGATGCACATCCAGTTCATTTTTCTGGCTTTGGAGGGCTTTGTTTTCATTATGCAGAACCAAAGAAATTCCTGATGAACAACATGAACATCAGCATCTCTGACAAATCCTAAGAGCAGCTGCAACAGCACAAGGCTGCTCTTCTGGGCAACATCCAAAGCCTCACGCAGGCATCTTCTTCCCCAATATTACCTATTCCAATGCAATATTTAGCCAGCACAGCTAAACGCGGTCACTGCATGCCCTTATTTGTCTTCTTCACTCCAGCCAAGAACATTACTATCAGCTTGGTTTAAAGCTGCAGACTAATTTGATGCAACCCTTTTACACATGAAAGAATGGCTAATTTGTTGTGTTTTGTTTTTTTTTTTTTTTTTTTTTTTAACTCAAATTACCGATGTTGCTTCCAAAATTTAGATTTTTTAAAATTAAATAATAAACTCTTCACTTAGGGCCAAAACAGATAATCTGAGGAGAATGCTTGTTCTGGGCAGTCAACCAAAATGGTATAATTATAGTCTGAGGATAGAATAATTGAATTAATCCTTAGTCATTCCTTTATGAATTGAAGAGGATAATCTCATCTTGCACTGAAGCACTAATGGTAAATTATCTCTCTTATTATTTGGTTTTTTGTTGTTACAACAAACAACGTCCCTCTATCCTGACTTGCTTTATTTTACTCTAAGGTGCTGCACATAAATCTCAATTTCAGTAATTCACACTCCATAGTACTTTAGATGCAGGTAATAAAGAGCAAAAGCCTGCCTACACAGAAATGAGGAGTACCACAGAAGTCTAAAACACATTTATTTGAGCAATAGCTCCCCTTTACTGAGCTGGATAAAACTCCCTGCCCTGGGTGTGCTGTGGAACTGGGCTTTGCAAACAAAAACAATGGCATTAAAAAAAAAAGGAAAAACCAAAAAAACCCCAAAAACTAAAGTGCAGATATTAATTAACACTTCTCAGCATGGCACTGTTAATTAGGATGGTACTTCAACATGCAAGATTAACTCCACTGAACAGTGACTGGCCCAGGACAAAGGGGATGCACACAGGTACAGTTCAGGATTCCTGGATTCTGGGAAAAATCCTGAGGATAATCCAGTTAATGAAATGAGGATATGTAAGAGTTGGTTTAGTGTTTTTGAGTGAAAAGCTGTCCCCCATTCCTATAACCCACACCTCCATGCTAGTGGAGTCACAGTGGAGCTGCAGGTGACAGAGTTGTTACCTCTGCTTCACCACCAGGAAAATTCAACTGCTGAAGGACAGTCTTCCACTAAAAAGCACCTCAGCAGCCAAGAAACAGTAAATATTGGCATCAATATGCAAGAAAATAATGAGTAAAACTTGACAAATAGAGGTATAGGATACCTTCCTAAAAAGACTTTATTATTGGATTTGTCTTCATTGAAAATGTCAGTGGAGTTGTTCTGGTTTGAGAAATAGAAGAGAAGGACTAAACACCATATGTAGGTCAGCTTTTATGATCAATCATCCTAGGATTGCACCTGACGTCAACATAATTGGATTGCAACTTTAAAAACATCTCTAAAAACACAGCAGCCTGATCTACATAGGAAGTGAAAGGGATGAAGACCAACCTGCCATCTAAGTTACTTAAGTGTAAACAGAAGATGAGTCACATGCATTTAGTCCAAATGCAGACATCTAAAAATCTGAAAAAGTTTTAGCATTCACTGCTTTCCTTACCATTTGCTGATGTGGATGTTGCTTAAAAGGTAATTAGTAGCACTTTATATGAATTAGTTTTCACGTACTTGCATGACATTTTCATGTGCTTTATCTCCCTTCTCCCACACTCCCCAATGAAATTAGTGATGATAAGAAAACTTATTTCATAAGGTATACTCACTTTCAGTATTACTTGTCCTGTGCACACTTACAACTGGAACACCTGGTCCTATTTAGAGGAGAGGAGAAAAACAGAGGAAGGGTGAGGTAGCTCAGTGACAAAGACTGGGAGCACCAGTTACCACAAAAGACAGAATCCTGGAAGCTCCATACACACAATTCCATTCAAGCACAGCAGGAACTCCACTGGTACCTCTTGGAAATGACACTGGCTGGGCTACAGTTCCAACAAAGTTTGAAACAGACACTGCGTTCTGCCTGCTCAGCAGCCCAGACCCTGCATCCAGAAAGAGCATTCTTTTTTTTTCTTTAACAATCTCCACGTTTTAGTTTTAAGTCATGACTAAAAAAATTATGGATGCACTAACCGGAACTGTTTAAAATATAGCAGTTGGACAAGTTGACTGGGAAATGAATTAATGATAATATGCACTTATTTTCTCTATGTAAAAGCTATAGATGTGTTGAAAAAATATATTTCACATTATTATCTTTTTAAGAAGTTCCCTTGGTAAGCCAACTCTGCAAAACCAACAGCATCACAGTTAAATCTAGGTGTCCTATTTCACATACTTTATTTTCACTGCACCACTAAGAAACTAAAAACAAGGAATAATTCTTCATGCCAACAGCTACAAGGTGGCATGGGAAACTGGCATGATCAAGCATTCAGCATACTCAGAAGTGTCTCAGTCTGTTGTCCCTGCTCTGAAGATCCCCATCAGCGTAAACCTGCAAAAGAAAATCTTGTGTCCCCATCCCCAACATGGAATTTACACATCAGAAGCTCTGTGTTACTTCAATGCTTAAATTACCAGCATTCAGTCACTATTGGGTGATGAAGAACAACAGAGAAAAGCTGAAGTCCCTGAGGACCCCATGGCAGATGAAGGCATGGACCCTTTCAAATTAGGAGTTACAACTCACTTTTTGAGAAAAAAAACCAAAACCAATTCCCTTTGAGAGTGAAGAGACAGAGCTTAATTTATGTGTTTTGAGAGGTTGTCTCTCTCAATTAATTATGGCATGAGCCTAGGGAAATGCAAATACCTGAAATAAATAGCATGATGACATTCACAGCCTTCACTGAAGATTTTTATCAGTTTCATTCTCTCCCTCAAGGGGGACGATTGACAAAAATCTTACAGGTAGATGGTTGACAAATCACAGCCTTCTACCTTAGCTCTCTAAGAAAATAATTTCATAAGATGTCTCTTTTGCTTTGGTTTGTTTTATTTCCAGTTCTTTTTTCTTCTGAATTTGTCATTTTGCTTCCAATTCTTATTTAAGAAAGATCATTTCTGAGCAGGGAAGCACCAGCATTTTCCAACCTATCTCTATTTGTCATACTAAAAGATGGAAGGATGACGACATTTTGAAAAAAGGGACATTGCAGTGGATTAAAACGTTGATCAGAGGGGAAAAAAAGGACAAATTTGTGTCACAGGCATTGTGTTACAGTGCATCAGAACAAAGCACAACACTTGGATTTCCCATTGACCTCCTATCAGAACCTCAAACCCACAGCTTATTTCCTGCTATATAAAAGGGATGAAACAATCACTTCCTTTCTAAACTGTCTTATTTGAGTGGACAGAAAAACATCTTGCTAGTGTTTGTGAAGTGCCAAAGGAAAAATCCCCAAGAAAATGAGTGCAAAGGATGTGTTTGCCAAAACTGAGAGGCCCAGGATTCAGTCCTCCATCTACCAGGCAAGAAATAACTCCTCACTCAGGAGAGTCTCTGGAGATGGATACAGCAGGTAAAGTGAGAGAGATCTCCTGGCTGAGGGAAACTAAGAAGGAAAAACAATCCTAATAAAGGTGCTTGTGGGTGAACAGGAGGTTGAAGAATTGCAACTCATACAGATAGAACCAGTCCAGAGTACCCCAAGGGTTCTTCTGGGCAAATTGCTTTTGTCACAATTGGGTGAAGGCTTTTTGCTGTGGGAAAATGAGTGTGAATGCACACAGCAGACATGCCATTTATCTCCTCAAAGCAGTTTGCTCAAACTCTCACAAGCAGAAGTTTCGATGCCAGTTCTGTGGTGACCTTGCCACCAGTGTTGACATTGCCAAATGTCCAACCCAGCCCAGGGCCCTGGCACTCTACAGGGGCCACATTCTGCTGTACCTGCCAGGCTCTGAGGAAACACAGCAGAAGACCCTGAAAAACTCCCGGCCAGCATTAACTCTACATTAATGTTAGAGGCAGGAAAAATTAACGACAGTGGTTTAGCAACCCTGCCCAACATCTACTGCAACCCAGTGGAGTGTAGGTTTAATCCAGGAAGGATGATCTACAGCCTTCCCAGCTCAACCAGAGAACTGCCAAAGTCACTGAAAGTCGTGAGCTTGTGAGTAATCACATGCACAACCTCCTACTGGCATCCACATTTTTATACCAAAGAAGCACATTAAAAATTACAGGCTGAATATATTTTGCTAAAATAGTAACAAGATGCTTTTGGACCCCAGCACATTGCTGATTCAGGGCAAAAATCTTTTCTCAATTTATCAACCCTCTCTCCTGCAAGAATCTGAGATATATCCCATAGGGACTATGTCAAGCACAAGGGAAAACTCTGCTCAAAGCATGAGGAGCTCATTACTCAGAGAAGGACCTCAAGATTAACTCCATCATTTCTGCTGCAGATTTAACCACTTATAAATCACACAGTTTGTACATTCTTCTTCTAATCAGCTGTACTGTAGGTGCATTTCCACAAAAAAACAACCCAAAACAACAAAACCAAAAACAAATCCCTTATTTTAGCCAATATATATTCATAGTTTCCTTGTTTGGATGCATTCAATGCTCAAGTCAGCAGGTATTTTATTTTTGTGTGGGGATAAAAATAGTAGAGTTGTAAAAGAAAGAGAGAAAAAGCATGAATGTAAAATGAGCTATTTATATGTATTTCAGATGAATTGTCATCTGCTCTTTGCACTCTGATCCTAGCTATTAAAAAAATGCTGGGGGATAGTGTCTGTAAAATTTTTCAAGTTTCAAGGACAACAGGTCTAACTATGTACTTTATTATGTATTGGCTCATGCTTTTCTGAACCTTTTTTATCACTTATATATCAGTGTTTATTTCCTGTGTGTAGGTTATAACTTTCTCTGTGTGGGATGGTTTAATTTTTTTGTTTATACAGAAATTCTGAAGCCAGCTGGTGCCATGTAGTGCTACTGGAATGCAGCTAACAGTAAAACACTGTGAGTTATTTATTACAATTGCACTGATATAGAGGATCTGTCTCTGGGGATTAAACCACAGCTGTTTTTTGGTAGATACACCCATACACATAATTATGGGGATGTACAGATACACAGCACATACATGTGTACAAACACTGCTAGAGAACACAGACTCTCATTTTTTAACTAGGTATAGTCACACAAGACCAATCCCAATATATAAAATAATAAACTGTTACAAGCCACAGTACCATCACCAAAATCCTGAATTTTTTGGTGAAGGATTTCTATTTAGGGTCAATGTAAGTTGATGTCCTTTACTTGGACAGAGGGGTCAGGATTGGAGCAGTGTTCTGACATCACTCATAATTTAGCAGAACATCTTTAATTTAATAATTTCACAGAACATCTTAACTTGCAGTCTTAGAATGAGCTCTGTACAGAACTTTGAATAATCCACTGTTGACCTCAATGTTAGAGTCCAGCCTAATGCCCTTCCCAAGGAATACATTAATTCAGAAGCCAGCAGCACTGCACCCTGTGCATTTGCTCACCTTTACAGTGCAGGAGAAAATGCCTGTTCATGGGGCTGAACTTGGCACTGAAGTAGGTGCATTGCTCCTTCTGGAAGTCACATGAGAGACACTGACGGTTCAGTGACCCCACTGTTGATACACTGGGGGAAGAAAATGATCAGAAACATTTTATATTGGAATAAAATACAACAAAGTAACCTTGGCTATGTAGACAGGATACAAAAGCTGCCCAAAGCACCACTGGCACTGCAATAACTCACAGCATTAGTAGGAAATCATAAAAACCCCACTAGCCTCAGGTTTAAGCACTGAAAATAAGGTGATTTTCCCCCACACTTTAAATAACATGATTAAACCCTATAAATATTTTTATTTAGTAAAACACAGTCATGTTAAATGCTTGTATTTAGGTTTAAATTTTAGATGATTATAAAGGACTAGTGAAGATCTATGGTAAGTACATTTTTTGTTAGAAACTTTTCTATTTTTTAGAAAATGGCAATTTTAATTTTGAAAAGCTGTGGCAGTTTCTTTGTTACAGCTCAAGCATACTAATTTTTACACAATGTAAATGATTACCCAAGCACATAGCACTTATGGCTTGGGATGAAGAAGCTGATAAAACAGCCCCATGTAGCTCTTACCTGTGCAGCTGTCTTCCTCTTGGGGACTCTTCAGTGCTTAAGAAATAACTGTGTCCAAAAGAGAAAAAAGTTAAAACTCAGTTTGGTAAAATGTCTGATTTGGGTAGTGTTTAGAGAAGTGAGAGACACCATAAGTAACATTTTTAAAAACTAAAAATTCACAAATATCCATGAAGATCAAATACTTCTATATAAGCCCCAGTTCCAAGATTAAACTTAGATCCAATATACAGATTAGTTATTTCAGAAGGTATACAATTTCCTGTTAAAACCACGATGAAAACAGGATTTCATTATTTTAATTCCTGTGATGCCCAGGAGCTCCAGTAGCAAGCAGGACATCTCTCTGCATATTAAAAACACAGAAGAGAAAGTTCCTGATTCACTCCAAGAGTTTGCAATATAAACCCAAATAGCAGATAAAGGTCACAATGAAATTATGTCATATATTAAAATAAGTCTTATGAGATCTGAAAGCCTTTTTGAGCCGTAAACCAACTTTTTCTTCTATCTGCTTTGCATGGGTGGAAAGAGACTTTGCAAGAACCCCAAGACAAGCCCTTGGTGTTTCCCTGATGAGAGCCCCACAAAGCCTCTGCTTGACAGGCAGAAGGAGGCCAAGGCAGTCCCTCAAGTGGCTGAAACAGCCCGTGTGACATCTGTCACCTCTCTGCAGCCTGACTGCACCCAGACCTCATTTCTACTCCTGGGCCTTGCAGAAGTACCAGGAAATTCTCTATGGATATATTTTAAAAACCCATAGAAATACTTGTAAAAAAAAAAGGTTTTCCTCCAGTACCAGTGGAAAAGATGGGGCTTCTTGCAGCCTCAATAAAGTTCTCGTTGAAATATCATTTATTTTAAAGCAAATGAGAACTAAATATGCTTGTGTATTTTTTGCCATGGACAGATAGAAGTGAAAATTAAGCGACATCCACTGAAGCCAGATGAAACCTTCAGACATTTTGTGTTAGTTCTAAACTCCTCCCCAAAAGCACCAAATATGCATTTTATCCACTCTCTCACTAAGATGAGCTGTGGAAAGAGTTCTCTGTGGGTAAGAATCAGAAGCTCTGATAATCTCTACAAATAATCTGAATTTATGAAGTTGGATCAGATCCCCAAAACTCTGAGACCTCATGCAGTAAAGGTGTGATGTTTTATCAAGTACTAAAAATTTATTATGACTTCTTATCTGGATTCCAGGAAAGAAATTACCAAAATGTTATTACTGCTGCACTGTGTGTTGATTCCTTCTATTCTGAAAAATACAGAGTCAAGTGATATTACAGTGTGATTCTCTCCCTCTGCATAAAAAGCATTTAGGAAAAGAATGGCAGATGAATTGTCTTAAAACTGCACCTTATGTACTCAGGTGTGTCAAAGTTATGGTAATACTCCAAAATGAAAGAAATATTACTGTTTAATTTTGAGTTTAATGGATTCAACTTTAATAACTTGAATATTTTTATTAAAAAAGGGAACAGTGCTTACATGTTTTGAGTATTTTCATCATATGCCAGGATTTTGATAACTTCCCAGTTCCCTGAAGTCAGATGTCTCACACTGATTTGTTCACTTTTAGCCTGTTGAGAGATGGAAAACATTAACTTTCACCTTGCTACATTCTTCTTTGCCTGGCAGGATTGCCTGCACATGTCATTACTGATGACAGCTTTTTAAACTTTAATATGCAACATAACATCTTTAAACCACAAACCTAATAAACTTTTTGACAGACCTGAACTTCACTTATCCTTTCCCTCCTGTCTATAAGCCTTTTAAAGTCATTAAAATAATCTTTGTTTTCAGCACAATTTTTCTTTCAGCTGCCCCCATGTCAATAAGTAATAGAAGCCAGGAAGCAATGCAGGTAAAAACAACCCTTTGGCTGGAAGTTGCACCAGACTCTTCATCAGACACAAGTTAAAATAAAAAGAACCTAAGTGAGAAGCTTATCTGAGTGCAAAAGGTAAAATCATGGCTCAGGCTATTGAAGATTAAAACTGAAAACCTCACAGCTTGGACATACTTTTTGTGGATTTTTCTATTATTAGGGTTATTATGCTTGGCATGGATATACATATTCTTAGTTTTCAAATTCAAGACAAAATTTATAAAGAACATAGATATCTCAGAGGTGATACTCAGGGGTTACAAGGCCTACAAAAAGTCATAAAAGCAAAAAGGTTGGCCTTTTTTTAATCCATGTATTTCTGACCTGTGCCCTGAGCTTCACATCAACAGCAGCAATAACTACAAAGAAGCAAATGCTCAAAGATACCCTATGTGACACGCTGGGAGCTGGCAAGGCAGAACCAAGCCCCTTGGAACTGATTTGTTTCCTAACAGATCCACAAGGAAAAAATGACATAGCAAGTCTATGACAAGTCTGGCAAATATCAAATGAAATCAGGAGATTGTGCTAGGTGCTGTACATGTGTTTATGATGAGGGCTCCCTGTTCAGGAAGATTCTGATATTCAATGGTGTCTCCAGGAATGATTAAAATACATATTAGTGATTTATTGTAAGTGACTATTTCTTCTTTAGAGAGAGAGAAGCTGCAACTACTGAAATAGATATTTAAGTATTAAGATCACAGAATCTAACAAGAAAGAGCAATAAAAAGCGTAGCCAAGCGTTAATAAACATGGTTATTTTTCAAGGTTACAGCCATAATACATAATTTATGAAGCTTGAAGAAAGTTATCCCCTTGATCCATTAAAGTTTCTTTATAATTCTTATTTTGTGGTTGGAAAAAAAGAGATTTTCTAGAGTTGCAAAGCTCCATGAAAGAAATGTCTAGATACATTAGACATGATTCAATACCATTTTGAGATTAGTTTCTTTTAAATATTTCCTAAGTTACTAAAAGCATTTGAAAACAATAAACCACACATCCAGCCCTCTCCATTCATACAGTAAATAATCTGTGACAGACAGTAACCTTTCAGACAGTAACTCCTCCCTGAATAAAGATTTAATTAGATGTCTCTGCTAACATGCTTTGTGTCATTGACACATGCTTTTCTGAAGTGCAGTCAAAGAAATGCAGCCTGAAAAACACCAGAATTTGTTGTAAGATTGAGAAATCAGCCTCAGTGATTAAATCAAAGCAAGCCATTAAAATTTCCTTCTTTATTCCTGCAAGTCCACATTGGTTGTTTTAACTTTCCTGCACATGAAAGCTGATTTCTGTCACTGGGCTGATATCCCCACTGAGGGGCATCAGAGCAGGAATGAGAATCCCAGTGCCAAATTCCAGAGTTACCCTTTTGCACCCCAGAAATGCTGTGAACATCTGGGCACTGGTGATCTGCTGACTGCTTTAAATTCTGCAGGGCACCTGCTGTGCTGCTGTGGCTCTCACAAGGTGTGACAAACATCTAATGTGACAAAGGGCTTTATGTGCAACGCTTAATATACTTTTTATGCCTCTATGTTTGCTTTAGAAATAATGGACAATCAGATTAATGCAGTGTGTAAAACACATCATATAAACATATTTCCTGCCCTTTACTGCTCTGTATCAGCCCCATTACCACGCAGAATGTTGCTTACTGATGAAAAATGGCTGATATCGCATGGGATATCACATTTCCTTTTTCTCAGGAGCAGCTACATGCTTAAAGCCAAATTTGTCATTGGTGATGCCATTCAGATTTGTTTATTCATGTTGATGGCAGGCAAAATAGAAGTATTTTCTAGTTTTGGAGCTGTGCAGTACTCAGGGCTTTAATTCTGCCTAAAAGGAACAGAATACTAAATTCTGAAACATAAGCTTGACTTTAAACATTATTCTGCTGGAATTAAAGGTGTTTAAAAGTAGGCATGTATTATCTTACTGAATAGGAGTGGGCTTGATCTTTGCTTAAACATTTTCCTGAATTAGAATCAAGTTTCCTGGACTTTTCACTAGCAAGAAATGTCAGAGCCTACAAGGTTAAGGCAAACTTGACAGTATCTGCAACATCCTTGGTAATGTTGCAAGTGAACTTTCAGATCCAGATCATTATTATTTCATGTATTTTAAAGGTACTTATTCACACTGTGGAAGATACCAAAATAAGGCTTGACTGATGTGCTGGTTTTGCATTGGAGCCACCCACAGAAATGATTTTTTCTGTGAGGAGCTGCTGAGAGCTTCCTCTGTGCCTAGCAAAACCAGTTGCTGGCTAGCTTTGAGAATAAGCATGCTAATAAGCCAATTAAAAACTAGCTTCACCTCTGTGAGATTCACAATTTAAAACAAACAAGCACTGGGAATTCTCTCATTTCCTTCCAGCCTGGAAACGTAACAAGGCTGGCCCAGCTTTCTTTCAGTTACTGTTAATAATGTTTTGAGCCTGCTTTGCCTTCCTCCTAATCGTATCTCACAGCAGGAAATGAGGAAGTATATTCCAGTGGGTGCACTGGCCAGACCCACCACAACCGACTAAAGGGTTTTGCTCAGGTGTGAATTTTTATACGTATTTATATCAATAAATACACCTTTACCAGTCTGTCATCTGAGTTACTGTTTTCTTTAGGAAACAGAATTTGACATGGCTGTGATCCCTTTTATCTTCACTGACTCTTTCCTGATATATTTACTCTGGTGAATGAGTATCTTTGTTCTTGTTTCTTCAGGTTAAACTGTCATTAGAGTTCTTTTGTTCTTGTTCTGTCTGCAGTGCACTGTGAACATATTTCAGACTTAATAATGTTCATACCAGAACACTGTCATAAAGGCAGATAACAAGAGCTGCCTGGCACAAATCTGCTATTTTGATGTTTGGGTACCTTGGTAATCCCTCCTAGGGCATATGGCTCTGCTAAAGCACCTGGATTAATGCTCTGATGATTTAAATAGATGCCTTGGAGGGTTCCGTTCCAGGGCATAATTTCCTTTATTAGTTCATCACAACTTCATACTGGTGACCTTCAAAGTCACACTGCAAATTTATCTTCTTTCAGATTCTTCTTTGGAAAAAGTAATGACCCTGGGAAATGGAAGCCACTGAAAAATGTTGCAAAGGGTAATAAAAGAGCTCTAAGTTTCACAAAAGTTTTAAGTTTGGGTATTGCCTCCCTTTACTGTTCTGTAAAAGAAGATTCTGAATAGACATTTAAAATTATTTGTTATTGAAAAATATGCATGTATAGTGTATTTGGAGAAGGTAAAATTAGTTTTTATTCTGGAAGAAGTTATAAATACATTCCACTGTGCTGAGAGACAAGCTGGACAGGACAAATGACCATGACAGAAGTGTTCTGATTAAACTGAATTTCAGTTAAAAAGGCCCAGATAAGCAGTAGGATATCATAAACAGCCTGACCAGAGCCTTACCTGCACAATGAACATGGCTATGTGGTGGAACTCACCACGGCCACCCTGCTTCACTGGCACGGTCATGAAGAACTTACTGCCATCCTTGGAGAAAACAGGCTCCTCATTCTGTAAGTGTAACATTGTGTTAGTCAGGCACACCTCTCATTACATTTCTAAACAAAAGATCAGCTTCAATTTTTTTGTCTACTTAGTTTTGCTGTGCTCAGAAGTCAGTTGGAGAAGACATTCTTAGGTTTTAAGTATATTCTGTTAAAGTTTAACAAAAACGTAGTGGCTAAAGCTGAATATGGTTCAGGCAATGTGCAATTCTGTCCTAAAGGGTGTTTGGAATATTACAGCCCTTGCAGAACTCTCCCTCACAATAACCTCTGGTAATTACCTCTGGTAATCTCATTCCTAATACAGGGAGACTTTCCAGGACAGTGTCCTTTACAGACATACAAATAATGGCAGAGATAACTCCTACTGCTGAGGAGGAGAAGAAAAGTTTCAATGGTTTGGACTCACTGAGTACATGCTTAACACCCACTGATTTTGATAAAGTTGTATGGCAAAAATAACGACATTGAATTGATATTCTGAATCAGGGTTTTACCACAAACTGTAGCCTGATGTGATACCATCTCTCCATGTCTAGCTTTGCACAGAAGTATTAAAGGAAATGGCTTGCTATAAAAGCATAGGAGCTTTTTTTGTTAAAATGATTTCTCATTTGCACATTGCAAAATGAAGCCTGAAATGTAGTTTAAATTGAATGTGTTTTATCCAGTTATTGGACAGTTCTTCTGAAGCTATGAAAGTGGAATAATTGGCTGACATATTAGTTAAACATATTGTTCTGGGTATGAATTTAGAAATACTTTACTTTCTCATTCCAATTATAGCCCATATGACCTCTAATCTTTGAACTCCTGCTTTAATTTGGTGAGATCATTTTTAAATCAGAAACAAATCACAGTAAGTAGGACATGCCTGGAATGAGATTCATCTGGTCTGTCTTCCACCACCCCAGACTTGGGTAGTTAATCAGCTGTTCATCTAAATGCTTACTGAACTGAATCCAGACAGAGCAGAAACTGAAGGGAATATTGCCTCCAAAACCCTCAGAGGTGTCTCAGGATTTTATTAGCTTATAAAATAACACACAGTTAAATAAAAATGACAATGAAGCAATTATGCATTATGCACCCAGAAGTAGCATTTCTACTGTACCTGTTTAGGGAGCCACAGATCTGACTGCATTTCATATTTCTAAAAGAGAAAAAAATAGGAAAAAATTGGTTTTATGGAATAGATAGTGATAAAAATATTTCCCATATTCAGCAAAAGGTCTCTAACTATTTAATGGGGTTTTTTTCTACAATGTTACAATCTCCTCATCTCTTTGCTGGCACTTGCATTGAAACAAATGATAATTTAATTACAAAGTCAGCTGCTTTATTCAAATTTTTGGTAGAACATCACAGGGGAACTAAGAATCCCATTTCAGTCCTTTCTGATTAGCTATCAAGAAGCTTTTCATAGGCAGCTCTATTTGTTTTTTACCTCCAGGCATCATCTGACAACTGGATATTTTAAGTCCTTCATCAACATTGGGCAAACAGCCAAAATCAAGCTCAAATTGTGAGACCTTTTCAAATCACAATCCTGTGCCTTAATGGCTTGTAGTGTGGCATTAGTGATGAGAAAAAAAATAAAAAACAAATTATTGAGTTTTATTGCTCATATTCATGTTTCACATAATGTCATTTGAAAACAAAAAACCAAACCAACAAAACAACCAAATATCATACACACATTGTTGAAAAAAAAAATATAATACACATTAACTGTTGCAAATTGTGATAGTCACAGGGAAGTAATGAAAATTTAGTAGCTATAGAAGAATCTGTACATATACAGCCTCAAAAATGAAAATTTGTAGCTATTGCAGCAGCTGCTTTTATACATTCCTTTTTGAAACTGAGGACGTGTGCAACATCCTAGAGAGAAAAAAAAGGTTTACAGCTGAAATCAAATGGTGTGATACAATGTTAAATTCTCACATTTAGCCTTTCCACATCCATTGATGATTTCAAGAGCATCACCTTATCCCAGAGGGCGCAGTGCAGGGACCCTCCAGGATGAGCCAGGCCTGGGCTGTGCTCACAACAGTGAGAGTGCAACACTATCCTTCCTCAGCCCCCTAAAAATGTCCTTTGCTGCACTGTAAGCATTCTGGAGTGGGACTTCTCAGTCTGTCTCTCTTCCATTATGTCCTGGATTACAGCTCCCTGGGTACCCCCTTCCCACAAATCCAATTGACCTTGGAGCATATAAAGGTTTCCCTCTCAGAAGCAGCTGCAGTGGTTCAGGACCAACTTTCTTAATAAAAAGACAAAAGGCTCACAGGAACCAAATCTCAATGGTCACAATCTTAATCCATACTTTGGGGATTCATTCACAGTTTCTGAGTGAGGAAAAACACCCTGTAGTAGTCAGCAGAAGAAGAAGATGAGCTTGGAAATAATCTCTGACACTTCAATATGACTGACTTCAGCAGCAGACACTGATGGGAGCCTTTTGACTCAGAGGCCAACATTAATCACTCATAACCATTCAAACTGCCAAATTATACCCTCTGCTTTGGAGCATCTGTTGGTACTGATAGCAGCATGTACAGAAAATATTTATACTTTTAGCTGGTTCTGGGAAGAGATTGTGACTCAGAATGGGAAAGCAGCCAAATGCATTCAAGATGCAAGATTGACTGAGAAAATGGGGAGATGTAATGCGGGAGTGTCAGAAGTCAAAGTCTGGGTCCAGGGGTGGAATGTGTCTGGATTCAAAGAGAAAATGTATTTCAGTTTGGCTTACATTCAAAAATGAAATATCCTTGTTGCCTTTCAAATTTTTTTTCTAAAGTTATTTAATTCTGTGATCAAATTTGAAGGAGTTATAAGAATTTTACACATTTTCCTTAAGTGTATGGAAGCTGTGAGAGATAGAAAGATCTAAAACTCAGCAGGAGGATAGAGGAGAAAGCAGTCAGCTGAAAATATCTGTCAGAGGACAAGCTTGTCACTGCTCTAGCTATATCCCTAGTACATGATGTTCAGCAACTGCAGCTTCCAATGAAGCTAATGAATGAACAAAGCTTAGTAATTCTGAAAATGTCACTCAAAGTTGC
Source organism: Zonotrichia albicollis (assembly GCF_047830755.1). Lineage (NCBI taxonomy): Eukaryota > Metazoa > Chordata > Aves > Passeriformes > Passerellidae > Zonotrichia > Zonotrichia albicollis. Next base: position 8,396,962 of record NC_133828.1, on the reverse strand, counting down.
TAACTGCATGAACTCATTTCACCACATTTGGAATTTTCTCACATCCATTTCCTCCCTGTTGACTAATTATATTCAGCTTGCAACTACTGCATCTGCAAACTGATTTCCAAATATCTTTTTCTGAATATGATAACAAAATGTAGAAGAAACCTTGGAAAGAGACCTTGGGAAAAAAACCAAAAACAAACCACAAAACCAAACAACTTACCCTGGTACAAGCTCCAGTTGTGGTTTCACAAACTGTAAGGATGGAGATATTCTGAGCTCTGTTTAACCATCTCACCACAGCCTTGGTGTTGCTTATCCATTTCACCATGGTGATATAATATTCCCTAAGCAAAACATTTGAGAACACAATGTTCAGATCATTGGTATTTCAGATTAGACTTCAGGAAAGAAAACCCCATATATACAGTTCATTTTAATGCTGAATTTGTACTGCCTGACTAAAGGATGGAGAAAATAACCCCAAATGTCCAGCATCTGTGTTCCTACAAGTGGGATGGCTCAGTCCTTCAGTGTGATGTTCCCCTGGGAAATTTTTGCATATATACACAAACTTTACCAACTGTGAGACATATGCTTGCAAATACACATGAACTGTGTACTTTCCAGGCAGCTTAGAAACAAGCACTGAATTCCAACAGAAGCCAGTATTTTCCTACAACAAATAACTTCAGATGACACACATTTTTGCAAAATAATCCAGTCTTACTGCCAAAGAAAAAAAGATGATTTATAATATTAGAGTTCAGCTAGAGCCCACTTTATAAAATTATAAAGTAATAAGTATTTTGTAATAAGACTTCTGGATAAAAGGGAGGTCCCTCTCACTATCAATATGTTCCTGTTTCTGTTTTAACAAACAGCCCATAATATCAGCCAAATTGTCTGTCCCCCAACACCCCTGGCTGAGCACATGAGGCTTCCATTGGGCTGGTGCTATGGAGGATTTGCTATGGAGGACCTGTTGCACTCCATCATTCCTGTCCAGCTATTTCCTTCCCTTCTCTCCCACTGGCAGCTCTCACAGTGCAGCTGAGTTATGTGCTGGAGTGGAGTCAGCTTGTCTGGAAAAAACTCAGACCCCCTTTAAAACAAGGGGCTTAGCTTGAATATAATTAGGCTTTTAATCTATTACTGATAGGGATCTCATTACTCTTTGACAACAGGCTTTTAATTATACATTCAAAAGGCTCCTTGCTAGCTCAGAGCTGCTGAGCAGCACCAGCAGCAGAGCTGCACACAGCAGAGGCAGGAGACAGGAGAGCACTGCAGCTTCACCCAGCCTGGTGCTGTGTTTGCAGAACACACCTGAGCAACCCAGCATGCAGATTCCTCTGGCTTTCATACTTGACTTCTAGTAAAACAGGTATTTTCACATCTGGATACCAGAATGATAAACCAAAATGGGGACTTCAAGTCTGCTCTGAGTCTAATACTTACCTTTTGGTGGTTTTTTTTTTTTTTTTTTTTTTTTTTTGCTTTAACAGATGTTTAATCTTACTGAGCAGCAAAAATTTAAGCACAAGTAAAACAAGAGCTGCCATGACACCAGGTGACACAAGCAGGAGAGCAATCCGTTTGTGTCCCCAAGCTTCTCAGGCTTTATTGTACACACCTCCAGCTTCCTCACAACCCCACTTGCAAGAGGAAAAACTAATTGCATTCTGGACAAAGGACTGGAGTAAAATATTAAAGATGTTTTTCACTGAAGAAAACATAACTGTACACATGAAATGGAAGCACCAAGGGGGAAACAGTAATTGCATGAAATACAACCATGTGTTTGAAGGAAGACTGTCAGTCTTTTTCTGACATTAACAATGCATACCAGGTGGTAAATTTTTCTACAGAATGTAACTTTCAGGAGTAAAATTTACAAGTGTTATACCTATCTTTATATCAGAATAGCCTGAACAGGAATAGGGAAATATTACCAAGTACCTTTATAGGATCCCTAAAAGAAGGAAATTAATTTTTCATTGAATTAATTCATTGAATTTTTCATTGAATTTATTCAATCTTACATCAAGTTCCCAGATGGCCTAAAAATCAGGGAAACAGTTTTATGTCTTCAAAGGTCCTACACCAGACACAATTTGGGAAAAGTTAAGGATCTGAATGTTACTTCTTGGTTAACTAACAGAACCTCTTTCCCCTTGCCTTTCCCTCTCCCTTCCCATTTCTTTGGTTTCTCTGTGCAGGAGTGAATCTCTCCATAACAGCAAATGGGTATGACCTGTATAACTACTTCTAAAAATAGATTAATAAATAACCTATAACTATTTCTAAAAATGTTTCTGTCCTTAAAGCTATATGTGATAATGAACCATTCGATTTAATTCTGAAATACTCTGATGATCTATTTACTAATAGCTCCATAATGAAAGGGTTAGAAACACACTGAAATAAAATGAATTCTAAAGGCAGCTGCTACTTTTACTAAAAAAAGCTAATACTTTAGAAAAAAAAACAAACAAACAAACCAACAACTCCCAATCATTGCTAACTTCAAAGATTTTCACTCTAGAAAAGCCCATTTAAAGCACATTTTTCATATCTCTATATATTGATATATGGATATATATGGGTTGATGACCAGTGTGAAGACTGTTACTGAAATCCTGAGTCAAATTCATAATTCACAGTAAAAACAGATAACAAATATACAATCTTTCGAAGTTTTACTGCATGAAAATTATACCTTAATAGTTAAATGAAGAAGAAACTAACTTTTTCCCCCAGATTTAAATAGATTTACTCAGTCTTCTCATGCACTAGCAAGCCAGAATTTTCATCAAATGAACAACAACAATATCTTTATCAAGAACGAGCAAACACGCTCCAGAGATTTGGCTTCAGTTTCAAGAAGACAAAGGAAATTTTAAGATACTAACATTAATATTTGAGTCCACTATTACTTTCCATCTGCTGAGGAGGCAGAATGAATCTGAAAATCCTGAAGTGAGACCGTAAGATCTGAACAACATTTTCAAGATTATCTTTATCTTGGGGATCTTTTCTTACACATTGCTTTTTTGCTTTACTTTGCTCCTTCTGACACTTAAAGTTCAACTTTAATGTCATCAAGGTGAGTGAAGATGCTGATCTTGATGGCAAGAAATCTCTTTCAGATTTACAGCACTGTTTAAATTAATGAAGGGTTAGCAAGCAGCAGCAGATTTTATTATGTTTTTCAGTAGTGGGCCATCAATAGACAGAAAATAATTCAAAATGTTCAACTCATTCAAAATAATTTCTCTTACTAACACAATCAATAAGCATTTCAGTTGACACTAATAACTGCAAGGCATAATTCACTATTAAATTATTCCTGCAATAAATTAGAGTACTTCAATTTATGTAAAAGAGAGCTACACCAGCCTAAGACTGTTTGTATCAGTTGTGAATAAGTGGCCACTGATAACATCCTGATTGTTTTGGGAACAATTATTATAAAACATTTCACCATGAAATTATATACCTTGACTTAAAGCTGTCAGGTGGCATCAGTTCCAGGGTATGTGCTGGTCCATACAGATTAACTACAAACAGCTTTACTGTGGGGTTTGTTTGACCTGCCTTTGGAAAAAGAAAAAAGAAAAAAGGAGTTTTAGAGGCACTGAATCAGTGACAGCTAAGCAGACTCAGTTGTTAAAATAATTCAGTATCTTTATAATAACGAAAGTTATTAAAGCTCAAGTATCTTAAATCTGAAAAATTAATCTCATAGCCATATGAATCACACAGATAAAGATATGAAGTATTGAGTGATTCTTTCCCCACTCTTTACTCATGGAACATCTCCCTGTGCAGAGCAAGTGACCAGTACTACAAGAGGCTTTGCCCACTTCAGTGCAGTCAGCTACCAAAACACATCCAGTTCCTAAATCTGCAGGTAAATGCTGCCTCCAGCTAAGTCCTTTTCAGATTCTACTGTTCCTTCTGAAAAGCTGCACTACCTCAGTCTTGGATAGCATTCTTCCTCTCCCACCTCTCTTTTTCTTTACCATTTTCCCTCAGTCTTCGCAGTCTTCCTTCCCTTGGTTGCTGAGCTGAAAATCTCAATTTCTGGCCTGTACCAGGAGCCAGCTGCTTTGGCAGGCCAGCTCCCAGGGAAACAAAATTATTCTTGTGGCTGAAGGGGAATAATATGGCAGTTTGATAGATACCCACTGGGAAGAGTCTGATAAATCCTGAGGATCTACAGGGAGGTGGGAATCATCCTTCTCCTGTAACATGGCTTGTTGCTAAGGGATGTTCCTGAGATGAAGAGAAAGCAATGGAAATAGGAAGAGAGGCTCTGGAGGGCTGCAAGGAGGTGCTACTGGTCCCACATCCCTGTCCTATGCTATCCCCAAGTTTCAGTTTCATGTCACAGGAATTACACTATCCAACACCCTTGGGATACAAAGCATGAAGTGTGCTCCTCAGTGGGGCTGAGCCCTGTTTAATACTGGAAGGAAAAGGTAAAAATCACTGATTCTACAGATTTACTATGGTATATTACAAAGCTGTATACCTGGCTCTTCACAGGCTGAAGTACACCCACAATTTCCTGGTAGAAATTGGGCTTATCTCAAAATGAGGTCCAAATGCTGTGTCCACTCATTTCTGAGTGGTATGGAGGACAAGAAAGTGGCATTTGTGTATTTTTAACACTGCTTGGAAAAAAAATTAAAAACTTTTTTTTTTAAAGAATATATTCTGTGTGTATGACATGTACACAGACACAGATAAGCAAGTTCCAGTGCTCACAAAAAACATGTGTGATTCAGTTTATTTTTTAATCCTAGTTATAATTTTCTCTGATGGTTGCACTCTATAATAAAGGCCAAATCTTTTTTGTAATCTCTGTTGCTACACCACCAGCTTCATTACCAATTAATGATGTTTAACGAGGAACTAAATTTGTATTAAATGGAGGCATTAAATAAAGATAATGTTTCTTCATTAATGAGATTACTGAAGTAATATTGTGTATCACTTTTATGCTGAATTGCTAATGAAATAATATTATTCCTTGCTCATTTACAAAGCTGGCTTAAAAATATTCCTTATTTTATTCTTTGCTCTGTCACTCAAGGCAATTACTGTTGTTTCATTATTTCAGAGTATTATTTCATACCACAAATATATTCTATTTATGTAATGTATGTTATTGTTTCATAGTACCTTGTACAGTCTAACTGTTCAGCCATCAGGAATAAAGGTTCCTCACCAAAAACCAGTAGCAGGAATAGCAAGGTAACAGAATATTTTCTAAAGCTCTCAATAAACTTGCCCTGAAATGCCAGAGGAGTACCATATGGACCCCCCAGAAAGGAACTCAGACACTTTGTGCAAGGGCTGGATAAACTGATCAGCTGTAAAATCAAAACAGCAGATCTGGAGGCAACTCACCAGAAAATCCCCAGAAAATGAGAAGTGATTTCAGGCATTACCCCTATTGGGCTGTTCTTTCACTTGCCAGAACAAACCTAAAAAACCTTCTCTAAATCTTCTAAAACACTGACAGTTCTAATTTTTTTCCCCTTTTTGATGGCCATGAAAATATGTTACTGTGGCTTCTCTTATTCAATGCCAGTCTGTCACATTTATTAAAAACAGCACAATCTACTGAGATCTCTGTATCTGGGAAGGAACTTGCCCTGAGCTCTGCACACAATATCTGACTCCAGAGCAGCTGGGGCTGGATCTTTTTCTTATACAGTCCTTCAAATGCTTTATCTTTCTGTCTGAGGTGCTGGATTGATTTTACCAAGCCAAACACCAGTGATGAAATTACTTAAATTAGTTTCTCTGCTGTCCCCTCACCTGACAGTTTATTTTCAGGTAATCTACTGAAAAAAAATATTATTTCCTCAAAAGCATCATGAACAAAACCAGCCTCTGTTACTGTCTGGAAACACTCTTTCTACATGGCTGAATATTATCAGTGACCTCAGAAGAGGAGGTGGGGGGTGTATTCCCACTCATCTTACCTTAGGATATGGATACTGCTTTCCCTTTGGATACAGACCTCCTGTGAACCTGGGAATGACCATGTTGGGCACCAGAGAGTCATTGATGGTCAGGAAGGCCAGTCTTTCCCCATCTGGAGACCACCAGTGGGCAATGTGGGAGTGGAGAAGTTCCTCTGCAAAACCAGATTTCCTTAGAGTCCTTACAAAAATTCACACACAGTGTCCAGCTTGTTCAGCTGGCACCAAGTTGCTTTCCCTGTGCCAACTTGAAACGTGTCTGTTGCAATTTCAGTAATTTCACATCATCCTGCCTTGAATGGTTGGATAACAAGGAACATTGAAGGAGCATTTTCCTCAAATGCATACTTCCACTAACATCAATAAACCATCTAAATATGAAAGATGATTGTTACTGACATATGCTCAGTTCTATTGCATTCCAATAAATGTGGTTACTTAAATTTTAAATAATTTAAAATAATTTGGGGGTTTGCGGTATTTTTTGTGATTGCCATTTTTTTTCTTCTCCTCTTAATATAGGACTTCAGTATCCTGATTTCTCTGAGTTGTGGCACCTGATAATATGCAGAAATTCACACAGTCATATTTATGTAATCAATTTTGGAGTGCAATTTTGTTGTCTCAGTCTAGTGGATGGCTTTAATTTTTGGGAAGTTCAGTTCTTCTGGAGTGAAACACTCTGAAAATCTGAACCAAACTTTCTTTTGATTCAAATTTTATTTGCTTTCCAAATGAATCCAATTCTCCAAGAATGTCACTCAATGTTTTCTTACATTTATTGTCAGTGTATATCACAGTAAAAAGAAACAAACCAGAAGCAAGCACAGGTACAAAACCCAAACTCCTGGAATCCCAGCAGCTCCTGAGCAATTCTGAATTCTCCCTGTACAAGTCTTCTGCTTCCACTTATGAAAACACTCTGAATTTTCATTATGTATTTGATATGTCAGCCTGCTTAGTAAGGATTTTTTATTTAAATCTGAAGAATTTGGCTGGAAAACGAATTGAGAATAGTGTACCAGGGGAAAATGCCTGACTGCATACCTAATTGGAGAGCCTACCTTACAAAACTACTTAAACTGTCAATAGAGACTCTCCAAGTTGCTAATTGGATTCTGAGGGTTCTGAAGCAGCTTAATGGGTTGAATTATCTAAGTTTAGGTGAAATGAAGCTGGGACCTATATTCAAAGTCATATATTCTGGGTCATGCTTCTCTCCCTGGCTGGATAACTAAAAACTTTTACACAGGAGAAGAGCAGAGAACAAATGGTGAATATCAGATAGCAGAAAACCACAATTATGTTTGCTTTAAAATATTACTGTTTGCATTTACACAAGGTTATTCACACAAAGAAAAGCTATTCCCAAATGCTTTGTAAGGTAAAATGCTAGTAACAATCTCATGAAAAGACAAAAGAAAACAAATGAGGTCAAAGGAGGAAGAGTGCTCGATTCAACTGAAAAATCTCTCAACTGCACCTGGAAAATATTCAGCCTGCTCAGCTTGTGATGCTGTTAAAAATCTGCTGAAAGTGGAGCAGTGCTCCAGGTTAATGGGAAAGGAGCAGTGTGTTCCTGTGCCAGCAGACACTGGGGTTCTCCAGCATGTGCAGTCTCACCCTGACTTCCATGGTGTTCAGAGCTGAGAAGGGCTCACTGCCTGCCTGCAGACTAAAAGACTTAGAAAATAATGAGCAAAGAAGGACTCTTCACTAAAAGAAGGTTTTAGGACATGATTCATGAGGAAGGCTTTGGGATCATCTCCCACAGCACCTCAGAAACTTTCTAGTCCCAAACGAGACAACTTTTGCCTCTCCTGGCTCTCACTCTTATTAATTTCTTATTAACTTATTATTAACTCTTATAAACTTCACTTTGTATTAGCAAAAACTTGATATATTACATCAAGACTGATGAGTTATATCTGCTTAAATTCTTCAACCTGCATGCTGTCATGTAAGATTTTAAGATTATTAAGTGCATATAAAATTATATTCCTTTTAAAAATGTTCTTTTTTTGAAAAATGCTGCCACATTAAAATATTTCAAAGCGCTAATGGAAACCTTGGAAGTGATTACCTATCTGATCACTGTACAGACTGAGGGATGCAGATTACCATTTTAACTTCAGAGTTCACCTGGGCAGAGATTTGAAAAAAACCCATGGTGAGCTGTTTGCCCACAACTACTGCAATGCCAAGAGGTGTGGATAGACCATTTTTAAGGTGAAGTTCTGTGCTGCATGGCATTAACACCATTACTAAAAAAACCTCTTCACATGAGAAATTTCATACCTCAGGTAAATTAACACCAAGCTATTTATCTATAGAATAGTGTAGATGAAATGTGTAATAATTTTAAGCTGTTATACCAAGCTAGATAATTTTCTCCCTTTTTTAAATTTTTTTTCCTCTCAAATTTATCATTAAGTTAAAAGCATTTTGGGTACAGAGAGAAACATTCTGTGACTGCAGAAGACAGACTGAGCTATCCCCCCCTCAAATCTGGGTGCCCTTTTCTGTGGGGATGCTTTAACTGTAAATGGATCATCACTGCTGTCCCTAAAAGCAGCCAACTGAGTCCTTTCCCTGCTCACTTTTACATGCTACCAAGAGTGCATTTGCTACATTCTAATTTGAAATGAATTCTTCTTTCTCAGATGCAACCAGCAGCCAATACAAAGAATGAGCAGATACAAAGGCAATCTAGCAGGAAAATGAGAAGGGAAAGGAACAAACCCACCCTCAGCATTTTCTGGAATGAAAAAATTTGTGCTGTTGGGTCTGTGCAAGGACCTTGTATCTGTTTTTGTAAGCAGATATATTTGTCCAGCTTACCTTCATATAGCCAGTCTGTAATTCCATTAAAAATAATTCCTTCTTTTCCTGAGGATGTCAGGCGCAATGAGCTGCTCTTTACATCAGGCTGATAGTAGATGTTATTTTCAAATATATAAATCTGGATGAGGTAAGAGAGATGGAGAGAAAACCAACATTTTGGTAGATAGAAATGAATGTTCAGCAATGAATACATAATTTCCTCAGGCTCAGAACAGTCTACAGAATAATTCAGCATGAGTTTGCACCAACATTGTCTTCATATTCCATTTTATTATAAAATTGGACAAACCAAACAAACTTTTAATACTTAAGGCAAGCAAATGCTTCCTTTGAAATTGTCTTTCCAGTTGAAATATTCCTATTCATGTTAAAAAAATATTATTGCATTCTTAAAAATCATACAGGAGACAAGTTTTATAACAGCTGAATGAATAAATAAAGAAATTTTCATCTGTTTTTTTAACAGTGAAATGAAACACACTTCTGGAACGACATACAGCACAGTACATACATCATAAATATAAGTTACAGCTTTATATCAGGGTGTGAGAACACATTAGAAAAGCAAAAACAATAGCAGCCAGCTTTTCTCAGCTTGTTGATGACTTCTGACTGACACACCAATGCTTTACCTCAAGTGTACTACATAAATCCTCTTTATTTTTCAACTCTGGGCTCCTCATCATCCTTTTTCCTTCTTCACTGCCACTCATTAGCCTTGTCTGCTCTTTCCCTGCTCACTTTGTTGCAAAGGGTATCAAGTTCACTCGTTTTGTGAGGCTGAGCTCCAGGTTCCATGACAAAGTGCAATAAATCACAATGGCCACGTGTGCACTTGCACAGCTTAACACCAAAACCAAAGCAACAGCAAGATTATGCACCACCTCAATTCACACTGAGAAAAGGCATCTGTGACAGGACTGAAGAAGCCAAATGCCACAGAAATTTTTGTTACCATTTCAGCACTGTACGCTGATGATATACAGTGTCTCAGGGAGCGAAACAGGAACTAAATATATTTCCACCAAAGACTATTTAAAAAGCCTGGGCATTTATCATTCTCTCATACTTCCAGAATACACGACTTATGGGAAAATACTAACCAAAGAGCAAAGTTTTATTAGCACTATTACTGCTGTTCCCTTTGCTTCTAAATTACCATCTGAAATAGGTTTCCCTATGAGTCTCCAAACTAATGATTTCTAGCAGCAGCCATTTCATGATTTCTGCTGCAGAAAGCTGTAAAGCTGAGGTTTTTTTACATTCAATGAGCAATGCAATGATTTTAACCAATACTGGGAACAGAGGGTGACTTGGAAGTAAGTCCTTTATGGCCAGATATCAAAGCTTAGCAGTGAGTTCAAATCTGAAGCAACAATAGATAAACCAGTTTGAATAATCCAAAATATACTGAGCTTTATATTAGTACAAAGAATTTCATTTCTGGGAAGCTGATGTATCACTCAACATGAACAGCAAAAGAAAACAACCATGAGAGAACGCTGGATATATCAAATACTGGATGATTTTTAAAATAACATCAACAAGAACTTCCTGTAATGTGTATTTCCACACTAAAAATGCACTTTTATTTCTAACATAAAAGAAATGAATACAAACAAACCCAAGACATGTTTAACTGCTTATAAAATAATTTAGCAAAATATTTTTTATTTATGTCAACTAAAACTATTGCTAACATACTCCATTACAGGTAGACTAAGCAGTGAACCACCCTAATAACTATTGCTTCCTATGAAGCAACTTCTTACTGAGAGCTGACAACCCCTTCTTATTTAAACAGCAGCTTTCAAGAGGTTACCAAAAAAGCTTACTTGGTCAAATGATTCTATTTTATTTAATCTTCTTTAATTTAAAAAATCTAATTGATTTTTGAATATCAGGAGTGTGATTTTTGCTTCTCTCCCCCCTTTTCAGACTGTTAGTGTTCTAAATAGTGAAGATACCCACACTGTCTTGTCTCTGCAGTGAAAACTTGCATTTCAAATGATCAGTGACAAAGCACAGGATTAAGAATTACTTGTTTTATGACTGAACCCTGAGAAGGTTTTTAACCCCGAGAAGGCTTTTAATCCTGTTATTACTACTTATCAGTCACTGCTAATTCCATTTGACAGATCACAGTTAAGTAAATATCTCTGAAGGATGCTCACTGTTATGCCACTGATTGTGGCTGTATCATCTTTATTCCTCATTCATTTCATAAAACAGCTTTGTCTCCATCCTAAACCAGTTGTCAGCCACCCTCTGAACATCCTCACAGTCTTAGTCTACTCTATCATCCAAAGTTACCCCTCCTTCCTCATCACTCCTGAAACAACTTTGAAACTGCTTCAACTTTGAAAGCTGCCCCAAACCCCCACTTTTTTCTTGCATGTACATACTTGAACATTTTAAAGTTCTTGAAATGCTTCAAAGTCAGACAGCAGCTCTGTCCCTAACAAGCTGGAGCTCACTGATTACTGAATATAACATTAAGAAGAAGAATTCATGTTCCTTTGCAGAACATTTGTGAAATACCATTCATGCTCCTCAACACAACTAAACTGCACAGAAGTGCACATGGATGAATGGTTGGAGCTCTGGAAAGTTCTGGCTCTGAACTCACTGTCTGCAGCATTCCCAAAGATCTATTTCCCCTGCCTATAAATCATCTTAGGAAGATTCACCATTATGGTTAGGCATTTATTCTCATCTGGAATTTTGAATATTTGTTGTATTTTAGGAGGTGCCATTTTCCAGAGGAAGCCCCTGGGCTGCTGTTTGCACGGACAGATTTGCACCCTTCCTACAGTGACAGAGCCTGACCCCTGCAGAAAGGGCTGCCTGCATTCCCCTCCACCCCTGACCATGCCAAAGGGCTCATCTGTAACTATTTAACCCATTCACCACTTGGAAATAACGACTTGGGAGTTAAAATGTTGATTTCTGCAGCATAACAGGCAGCAGAGGTGCAACAGAAATGGTAACATTACTGTGAAGGCTGCTTAGTCATGGCCTGAGAGGCTCTCCCTTCTCTCTCAGTGAATGCAGGCAGTGGATTCAATTAAGCACAAGGACTTTGTGCACTCACAGAGCCCAATCTCCCATAAGTCTGCAGCCAAGAAAGGCATTTCCAAAAGGCAGACTCACTGTGAATTCTTCTTCCCAGTAAAATACTTATATGATACAAATCTACCTTACACATAGCTTAAAATACTGAAATTTTAATAGATCACCCCTTAAAATTAATCCTGTTTTCAAGATTGTGAGTAGATCCTGGTGCTTTCACCTTGTACTTGCAGATAGAACAACAGCTAGCAGCAAAAGGTGGTGGGAAAAGTGAAGTGGCTTTAGGAGGAAAGCAGACACTGACTTTATTTTATGTGAATTATCAAGAGCCCACAAACTAAGAGAAGAAATGGAACTATGCCTCAGCTGAAACATGCAAAAAAAAAAAAAATCCAGCCCCAGAGGAAGGGAAGCCCTTAAATGACAAGCCGTCCCCTCCCTGCACAACACCTGAGATTCTTTTCTTTGTTTCATGTAGTTTTCTCTTTCTTGCTCAATTTAAAAATCACCAATGCCTTCTGATAAAACCTCCTTACAATTCTGCTTTATGCTACACTAAAATTTACTTCTAATATTTTTTTTTCAAAACCACAGAGACTAGATGAAAATTTTTATTTTTTAAAAGGGAGCTACTCCTGCTGATTACTTACAGTACAAGAACACCTGGAAGTTGAACTTATGAGCCAAAATTTGGTTTTCAAAATTGAGTGAAAGAGAAAGAAAGTGGCTGAGAGAGAACTCAGACAAAAACTTTTCTTATAAGAGAGACTGAAATTCTCCAACACTGCAAGGCAGATAACAAATAATGACCCTGGAATAAAAATAATTTATTAGAACAAACAAAACCAAACAAATCCTTGGAGCACTGTCTTGAAAACACATGTGCCTTACCTGATTTCAGGAAGTAGAACTGAAGATGTGCCCAAAAGTTTCCAGGAAGGGGACACAATTCATCACCTTGTATATTGTGTTTTGAGCAACACCACATAAACCAAGATTTCCCTTGCTCATCTCTCTCCACTCAGGTATATGGGAGCAAGTAATAGTAAAAGGCTTTTCTTAGTATACACTTGGGTCTATTTACTACATCACAAGTACTAAAATGTTGACTGCAACTACTGAATCTTCCCAAACTGCTAAAAAAGGAGTTGCTAACTGTGTATCAGACAGGTATTCTCAAGAATACATCAGTAGCTTTGTGCCCAAAAAAAGCTTTCAGTGCTTTCAGGTATAATGATAAGAAAGTAAATTGAAAAAGGCACAAAGTGGAACCAGGATATGCTACTGTATGTGGAAATTATTTTTACATGTTTTTTAACCTCTTCTCCTCTATCCATCTTTCATGAGTAGTCTTACAACATTTAAAGCAAGTTTTAGCTGAGCTCCTCAGCTAATACTGCTGTAAATGGGGATGTCAAAATCTACTACCTTCAAAATTATGTGACTTTGTGATTTCTTAGAGATTTTGCACATCAAGTCTTAAACCAAATGGAGAAAAACCCCACAGAAATTCTTTAATTATTGTATTATTTTCCAATTAATGAAAAACACCTGCAAGAATGTTTTGGTTTAGTGAGATATTAATTATTGATAATGATCACATTTATTTCCACTGACTGTGAAGAATCTGAGACCCTGCTTGCCCTAATATCCTACCTCAGCACTAATCCTCAGCACAAATCACATTCTTCCACATCTGGCATCCTCTAAACCATTTTTTCATAAACCTTCTTCTAAATGAATTTTTTTCCAAAACACTTATTTACTGTTTGCAGCATGTTTCACAATTACAGGATTTGCTTTCAGGCTGAGGTCTGGAGCAGAGCACCCAGTCCAAGTTAGCTACAGATGGCAGACAGCTGTGAAAACAGAGACATCCACTCCCCAGCTGAACAGCAAACCTAGTGCCAGTAGCTGGAGAGGCCCCCCGTGTGTCTTTAATCATTTCAAACACTACAGGCAGAGAAAAGCTGATAAATTACAGAAAAATACTCCACTTTTTCCCTTTTGGTCCTCCTCTGAAGCCTCCAGCATGGCCATCCACACTGAATCCCTCCTGGGATTGCAGGGCAGCATTTCAGTGACAGCATGAGCCTGCTCTGCTCCAGCTGGGAAGCAGCATCAGCTTACCCAGAGCAGGTCACTCTAAAGACCACGTTTTTTAGGTGGAGGAAAAGCAAAGCTGCTCTGTTCAGCCTGGAGAAGAGGACACTGAGAGAAGACCTCACTGCAGCTATAGCTTCCTTGTGAGGGAAGAGAAGGGGCAGACATTGAACTGCTCTGCGCAGTGACAGGACCCAAGGAACAGCCTGAACTTGTGCCAGGGGAGGTTTAGGTTGGGTATTAGAAGAAGGTTCTTCCCCCAGGGGCTGGTTGAGGACCAGAACAGGCTGGAAGGAAAGAAATTGTGGAGTGCGGCTACAGGTATTGTTTGCCATTACATGGATTCATCAGGATGAATGCCTTGTTCAAGGAAAGTGCCAACCAAACCCTAAAGCTACAGAGCAGATGCAGCTGGAAAAGAAACAAAGAAGTCATCTGTATCTATAAATTTTCGGTTATAAAAAATATTTGTGCAACAAGTACTTTCTGTACAGGTGAGAGTCCTACTTGTGGTATGAGAAAATAATCAGATTCTTCCACAGAATCTTGGACCAATAATAGATAAATAAATACTCCAACCTGGAACAACTTCAGCACACTCATTTAATTCCCCAGAGAACGCGACAGTCTTCCTTACCTTTCACACTGAAAATATGAGCTATGACAGGACTAAGAAATTTCTGATTATGCCCAGAGGGAGACCTCCAGGCATTCAGGAAATGCTTCAGCCACAGAACTCCTGCTAATGACAGCGCTGAAGACATCGCCCCACGGCCTCTGAGGAGGCAGCCAGACATCGCCCCACGGCCTCCAAGGAGGCAGCCAGACATTGCCCCATGGCCTCCAAGGAGGCAGCCCAGCTCTGGCTGCATTCCTGTGTCACCTCAGTAGGGACACACATCTCTGTGGGCAGCACACATCTCAGAGCCCAGCACTCCATGGAACAGAGGGCTGAGCTCCACTGGTGGCTCTCTGCAGAGGGCTGAGGACATTTCTGCTGCAGAAACCAGCGGCAGCCACCTCATGTCCCACAAGGCCCACCTGGCCCAGCACGCACACGATGATGGCTCCACCTCAGCATAGGCCCTGCCAAACCTGCTGATTCCTCAGCATTCTGCAAAATCCCACCCCTCCTTGTGACACTGCCAGCCAATTAGCTGCATAATTAATTCTTCAAAAGCTTCAAGATGCTTTTCCATCTGGGCTTGCCTGTGACCATTTGTTCCGTCTCCTGTCTTGCCGTACATTAGTCAGGGCTAAATCAAGCTGCCCCCCAGTCGGACCATGTTGTCATAAGTTAGCTAAAACTATATTTTCTTCATGCAGAAAAGCTCAATATTTATTGTATATGTTATATTTTATAGAATTGTTAGAAGCTAGATTAGCATTATTATCACTGTTTAGATTAGCATTATTATCACTGTGTTATATCTTATTAGTTGACAATACATTTACACTTAGTTCATTGGTCGGTACATGGTATTTTGCAAATTTTTCAAACTTTTCTATTTTTAGTTAGTTTACATCCTTTTTCTACTGATTCTCATGGGACAGATCATATTGTTTATACAGGTGTACTTGTTCTTCACCCTAGGAATATATTGTTGTGTTAATGAATTCTCATTTTCAAGGTGTTTTCTTATGGGAATTTGTAAGCTATTGTTAGCTTAGCTGAAGTAGCAGGGCCTAATCCATATTTTATAAGACTTTTCTAACATTTTGACCTGTCTGCAACAAGATCATTCACTAAGATTTCAACATGAGCTGTGCTTTTTTCACTAACAACCATTAATAAAAACAATATCAGCTATTCAGGAGCAGAACAAAGTCAAATAAAGAATATTTTCTTAGTTGCCCTGCAAATATTGTACTTTTCTCTTCAGAGATTAAACCACAACTTCTCCAGTTTCAGGGGCAGTGCTAAGTTTATACTGCATGATAACATGTATGCACACATATATATTGTATATATCCGAAGAGTAGATGCCTTTTTGTTCTAAAACATTTGGAAAGTCCAGCACAAAAATGGTCTTGCATAGAAGAAATGAATAAGTGGCATATTAAATGAAATAATTAATTTTAAAATTATTTAAAACCCATTTTTATTCTAAAAATTTGGTTTCAATTCCTACTGTTGCTTTCACCATAATTATGGAAAAATGCAGATATCCATTGACTTGAAAGTTCCTTTGACCGTAAGTAATATTAGAACTAACTTTGGATTGCAGGAAGAAATTAAAATCAAAGCCCTGCATCCACATCGAGACAATTTGGTTGCCAGTTTTCAACAGCTGCTGTTAAGGTAGCAAGTTTGGTTTTCATTCAAGGATTTAAAGTATTTGTTTCTACCTTCTGGTTCACAGATCTGAAAAATTATAGAAATAGCTCCACTTCAGAAATTTACAATTAGTTTTCACCAATTTAAAAACTACTGCAAATCACCCATAAGATCTGTCAATGCAATAGCTTTCAAATGAATACCTGCCTTGGCATTTTCTCTACCACCATTCAGCATCCTCTAAAGTTCTGACAGATAATTTTTTTTCTGAGAGCCACTGATTATGTTATTTTTAGTCACAATGTAAAATCTGCTCTCTCCAGTCCAAACTGAGCAAACATTTTCTTGTCATCTGTGATTTCACTTACAATACTCTTAGGACTCACAGACTTAAACAGATTGTCAGACCATTATTATACCCACTGTTACAGAAGATGAGCACCCCTTCCTGCCCTTTTTCCTTGCCAAAATCTTATTTACTTGAAGCAGATTCCTGCTGAAAATCAAGGTGTAGTTAAGATTATGTGTTTTGAGTATTTTTTCTTCTTTTTTTTTTTTTTTTTTTTTTTTTTTTTTTTTTTTTGCCTTTCACAGAAAAGATAAATTCTCATTTGGGGAAGAAAATATCCAGAAGGACTGGGCACACAGTGTTAGACAGGAACAGTTGTTTGCTATACTAAGCTAGAAGTTCTATGATGGCAATCCAAACCTCCTGGCCTCCTCTGGGGCCCAAGAGTCACAGGGCACATGGTGGAGAAAGCCACAGAAATCCTTCAGGGCTCTGTTTGGGAGCAGGAATGAGGTGGCTTTTCCTGTGCTCTGTGCTGACCTGGGGGTGAGATGTCATTTGGCCCATTTTTATCTACAGCTGGAAACTCCTAACTCTGCTGGCACTCAAAGTGCCCAGGGTCAGGACAGCAGGTACACCGCCAGCCTTCCTGTGACAAGGCTCTGGAGTATTTCCAAATCAGGACCTGATTTACTGCTCCACACAGGTGAACTGAACACACAACGTGTACAAAATCACATGGATAAACCACATTTGTAGGAGGCACTTTGTTGGAAAAGGAGCAAAATCAAGGGCTCGTGTCTGCCTTTCTTGGCCACAGGAATCAGATGTGGAAGAAACTTTGTGGTAATGAATAGAACACTCACTCATTGAGAGGCAAGTGAAATGCAGGGTGGCAAACACCCCAAACATTCATCATGCATTTCACTGCTGGGACTGATTATTCTG
Organism: Zonotrichia albicollis; assembly: GCF_047830755.1. Classification (NCBI taxonomy): domain Eukaryota; kingdom Metazoa; phylum Chordata; class Aves; order Passeriformes; family Passerellidae; genus Zonotrichia; species Zonotrichia albicollis. The sequence goes on along the minus strand of NC_133828.1, from coordinate 8,379,441 downwards.
CTAATGTCTTCCTTACAGCAGCCATCTCTAAATCCAAAGAGAATTATTATATTTTAGATAATAAAAACCACAGAAAAGTGGCTTATAAAGCTTTCATAGGAATGAATTTTAGGAGGTTAGAATACTCTTTAGTGACTTAGCAAGTTACAATTACGCAGACCTCTTCCAAAAGCCTTTTATTTTTTTCTCACATCTTACAAATTTTCTATACAGTTCACACATGTTACAGGATGACAATTTCAAGGGAAGTTTTATAGGATTGTATTGCAAAGCAGCTTTGTTTCCTATTCCTTTCACCTACAATATATCTGTGGTCTATTTAGATTGTGAGCTCTCACAGACAGGATTGCAGGCTACAGTTCTGATCTAGTTTGCAATACAGCTGCTTTGCAAGTCTCCAGGAGTGCATAATGGCTCTGATCTCTTCTCTGCAGATTTTTTTTTTCTTTTGCAAGTCAATCTATACTGGTACAAACTTTTCAGAGCCATTCAGCTCTGACTTGCTCCAGCTCTTGCCCGACAGAGTACTAAATTATGCAGGTACTGGGCACCATGAACTACCTGAGCAATGCCTGACAGTAGACAAATTTCTGCCATGTTCCAAAAATCATCACCATTGCAAATGAGGCAGAAATGAAATAATAGATAATAACAAAATTATTATTATAATTGTAAGCAATAAGAACTATATTCACTCTTAAAGGTACCAATTTTCTAAAGGTTGTGATTGACCTGCACAATTCTATCAGAGGAAGCTTTCAAACCTTTAGATTATGTTGTAATTAAGGGAGAGGGGAAGTAGCTGTTCATTAGGAGACATGGAGACCTCAAAGCACAGACACCCCAATGTCATACACTGCATTTTTCTGGTGTCAGTTTCAATATGTTAATTTTATTTTTGCAGTAATCAAGATGCCAGACACAGCAGAAAGAACAGAATACTGAAGCACCACTTTTCTTCTGTCTAGATTAATGCCACTGCATCACAGTAATGTGTTAGCACAATGGTTTCTGAACAACCACAAACAATCTACAAGGCTATTATATTTAATTGCTATTTAAATAGTTTATAAATCTACTGTAAACAATAGCAAGGATGCACTCATAATGCAGCTGTAAGATTAGTTACTAATGTCATGACATAAACCAGGCCATGAACTCAGACTATCAGCAACTCCATGGTAACTCTGATGTTTATGTCCTTGATTTCCAATAAATGCAGGGAAGCGTTGCCCTCTTTTGTTTCAACACACATTAATTATGTTGCCTTTCCAATGATATTGGATCATGATGCTCACTAAATTCACACCCTGCCTCATCCAATGACAGCTTACCCAGGAGAGCAAACATAGTGTAATGTGCTATATAAATAAAATCATATATAATATCTGAACTACAACCTACACAGAAAGCTGCTTCATAAATCTGCTGCACAGATCCCAGCAAGACTGCCTTGCGCCCAAGCTGATGGTCTGGATCTGCTGCTTCCTGCCATGGAGCTGCCTGAATCCAGCCAGTTCTGCTGGCTGCAGCACTGTGCAAAATGTCACTGAGGATTGGGCTGCTCAGCCCTTTGATCTTTGTCTAAGTGATGTGAAGAACAGACTTATCCAAAACCAGTGCATGCTCAGGAATTCACACTCCTTCCTCACACTTACTGATTGCTTCTGACTAATGAGCCAGCATGGAGCTTATAACAAAATCATAATCTGTCCTTACCATAAAATCTTTTAAAATGATCTCTGGTTATTTCAGGCTCATCTTACACTGATATCAAGCATTCAATTATGCCCAGACTGATCAATCCATAACAAGCTAAACTGAAAAATTTTCAACCTCGTTACTCCAGAAAGAAAAAAAGCAATGTTGGGAGACAGAAAAATATCTAAGGAAATTGTAAGGGCTTGGTATCAGAGGAGGAACCTTCTGTTTTCTTTGACAAAATGTAAGAAAGTATCATTACAACTGCAAGAACAAAAGTAAAAAGGTACAGAATTGAAAATCCTGAGCTGTAAAGTCATATTTACATTTTCTGCTATTTTTAGGTTGGTGGGCAACCCCTGAGAACTTTTTATGAAATACAATAGAGCAGGCTGCCTCTGAGCATTTTCTACATGAGAAACCCCAGCAGAGTTGAACACAAAGGTTTGTGCTTTCAGCTGCTATTGCTGTACGGGACATGGGCCTTCCTCTCCCCACTGCACACCGGGTTCAAGTTGCCTGTTGTCTTTATGATGGGCCAAAATTTTACTGGATGGCATCCACCTTACAGACTCCACATAGCACATCCAATGCAAGAAACAGTTTGTCTGAAAATATCTCATTAGGAATGAGACAAGGAGGAATTAGGAAATATTGACTAGTTCTTAGAACAGCACATTTGCTTGGGACAGTTTAGTATTTGGGAAACAACACTGGGAAAGAACTATTTGCTTTCCTTCCACACAAAACTTTTCCCTTCTATTTCTATAAATGTGCTGTTACCTACCATAAACAATGAAGACATTCAATGCATTGTTTTCTCTTAGATATCAACAGAACACCTGACTTTTTAATCCTCATTCTCCAGGCCTTGGAGCTGCCAGTGGAGATACATTCCCCACAACTACACATCCACAAGCAGTTCTTTGTGTTTCACTGTCTGATCCAGGCTGAGTCAGCACGAAAGAATAAGTCACTTTAACACAGTGCAGCCAAAGTTTAATCAACTCTGATTTTCAGCACAAACACAGTGGGGAAGTCATAACCCCACTGTAGGGAAAAAGAAACAGGCAAGGACATTTATGGGCTGGTGATGATGGAATTGAATGTCTCTTTTTCAAGAGGGACTTGGCTAAAATAGAGAGAAACAGCCAGAAGAACTGAACATACCCAAAGATGCTCAACCTTGCAGAGGAGGACAGTCACTATGACTTCCACTGATAAAAACCTGTCTGTATTTCTGATGGATTTTATGTGCTGAATAAGAAAACAGATTGTAACATACAGCAAACAGAACCTATAAATGGAAGAGGTGGAAGAACCCTGCCACAGAGCAAGAGTTCGGCGGAGTTTGCCACTTCAACCTGTTCCTAGCAGAACTCTGAACCCACTGGTACCATCACAGAAACTCCAAAGTCTTTTACATGTCTTCTGCAAACACTTTACAAAAGGCAAGTAAAAGTCCTGTTTCAAATTGATTAGAACCTCTGCCATATAACCTGAACCAGAAAGGCATTAGAAACCTTCAAAGTCTTCTGTTTTGACATTTGGATGCCTTCCTCTTTGGAATCTTCCTTTTCCAAGGTGTTAAGGAGCATAGAATATAGCTGCTTTCTTGGGTTTTTTTTTTACTCTTTCTTTCTATTTGCCAGATAAAACTTGTTTACATTACATTACCAAAAGATGGATATGATAAATATTCCATCCCATCCTGTGGTGCATCTTTTTTTTAAACACTGAATATTAAGTGAGTACATGATTATATGGTCCAGGGACACAGGTAAGCATACAGTGGTTTTGGGCAGGATTTTGGAGTTATATAGAAATACAGTCCATAATAAAACCCAATCTTTTCCAACTCTTACTTTAGCTAAGGATTCCATCAAATTTCAATCTCTGCTTCACAGTTTTTATGAGTGTCTCTTTCCAAAGAATTTTAGACTTCTGAAATATAGTTTTCATGTTTCTGCATTACAGAAAGCCACACATTTTTCACCCAAGAAGCACAGCAGCCTTATTTTATGAGCCATTGGACTTGCAGTTAATATTAGCTAACAGACGGAAGTGTGAATATTCAGACATGCTTTGTTACACACAGACATGTTGAACAACATGATGAGAGGTGCAAATTGCTGTTTTCATTGCTCCCTGCAGGCTGCTGCATGGAAAAGTCCTTAGGACTGCTCCTATCAAACATGTGTGTCTATACTTGTTTCTGTGTCTTTGTGGGACTGTAAGTAAACAAATACACATACATACATACATATATATATATATATACACACACACCCACACAAGTAACCATGTGAAAAAAAATAATTTGAGTTTTAGCACAGTGATATATCAAATTTCCAATATATTTGCTTCTGGATTAAAAAAATCACATTACTAGTGTGCAGGGCTTTCATACTGACTCAAATATTAGCTGCATGCTAGATCAGTGATAACAGAACAAGAACCAGCAAAAGGAAACATCTTTTATCTCCTCTCTTGATTTATTCACTATAAAGCTGCTGGGCCTTTTACTGTTTCACATGAAAAACAGTGGTAGAGGAATAATGCCCCTATAAAACATATGATTTTCTCATTATTTCTTCACCTCTTTTGGATATAGCCAAGTGGGTATTCCCACAAAGGGCCAGCAATTTCTAACCCTTAATACTCATCATTTTAAACTGCCTTTGATACTAGAATACATTCATTGTATTTCACCAAGAAAATTGATGAAGAAATTTCTTTGCTCAACTTAGCCTTGCCCCATTTATAATGTTCCATTTATAATGTTCCATTTATAATGTAGTGGTCCCTAGAGCTCAGAAAAATTTTATTGAATATATCCATCCTTCATAAGTAAAACTGTATTTTTTCCTGTTTTGCCAAACTGCCTGCGTTTTCTGGCTGCATTCTCCATTCCCCTTTTGTGAGATGGGAAGCTTTCAGACTGAGTATCACTTTTGGAACTAGAGACCATGCATTAAATGCTCCTTCAATCCATATTTATGTTGAGTAAGCACTCAAAAATTCATATTGGAAATTCACATTTCAGTAGAATATCTTCAGAGCAACTCATACTATTTTTTTTCTTCGAAGAACAGATTTAATCAAATAATTTAAATCAAAAGGCAAAAACCATATAGATTTTACAATGGTAGTTTGACAAATCCAAGAGAAAGATCCAGTGTGTAGCAGCAGCTTAGTAGGAAGAGACTTTAACTAAATCTCTTGGGTAACTCCATTTCTTCTGTGGACTCAGCTGGGTGGGCAATGCTCAATCACAGTTCCCTTCCTTCAGAGAAACATCCTCAGCAGGACAAAGGACCTCCAAATGTGCTTTGAACTACAAAGTTTGGTAATTGCACCCCTCATGCATTTTAAATGAGGTATCATACCTGAGGTTAATGTCACATTGAAGTGTTCTTGTTTATTTCTAGTTTTCAGAATAAATTCCAGCAGACATTTTGCTCTCAGTTTCACTGCCATTTGCCTCATTAGCATAGTCATTAAAAGGAAAGATGAAATAAAGCCTTGACATTTCCATATGTAATTTTAAGTTACTCATCTAAAATACAGTAAGTCAAAAGAGCAGAAGACTTTGCAGATAAAAAAAAAGCAGAAGAAATATATTTATTTAGGACTTACTTCATTAGCATTAATTAAGCTTTTACTTCATTTGCATATGCAAGTGTTCTTGCCAGGAGGGGGTGCCAAGTACCCACAGCACTAATTATGCAAAAAGAAAACACATGGCAAATATTTTACAGAAAGATAAATTACCATGTTTTATAGCAGTTGAACATTACCTTGATAGACCAAATGGTAAATGGAGCTTTCAGCAAGTAATGGCTGTTAAAGCATGTGTTGAGCAAGGTAACTGCCCAAGAACAATCCTGCTAATTCCTCATCTGCTAGAATTAGTCCAGTGCTTATCTGAGTACATAGAGAATAATACAACATCAAAGAACTTTGCTGGTGCACTATTTGTCTTATCTAAAACAATCTTTGAAAGCCATTGGAAAAAAGGCTAAACTGTTGACAAAAGGCTTCTGTAAGGTAATGTCACATTAATGCAGTCTCAGAGGTATTTGCATTTTTGTGGGGCAATAGGTATTGGTGGGGGTGAAGGAAAATTGAAGCCCTCAATGACAAAAGGATAAAGAAATGATGATTGATCACAGAGCAAAAGGGCAGAGAGTTATTGAAATGGGACACTTATTAACAGCAATTAAAGCAGATTTTGCTCAGATGTATTTCTGTTTTTTAGGTAGTTTCAATAAAAGGTGAGGTCCATTTCACTGGATCTTTTTCATTCTTTATGTAAAAGTTTCAGCTTCTAAATCTATTATTTGTGAGTAACCTTTTTGTTGTTGTTGTTGTTGTTTTTTTTTGAAAGATGAGGGCAACTTATAGATTTCTAATATTTAAATTACTTTCTAAAAATTGATGAGAACATCCTGAATCCACAATTCAGCTACAGTCACCAAATTGTTCTTCGTGTATACAGCCTAATTCGACTCAATGAGGACCTAAATTAAAACAAAGTATTGTAAAAGATCATCTTCAGTCCTACCATTTGATACTGTTATATTTTGTTGGTAGCATCAATCTTTGTCAAAGCTTCTAAAAAATGTTTTTCTTTAGTATTTTGGATAGTTTTACCATTTTCTTGAATTCTGTTTGGTTAAAATATGTATTAATTTATGCATGGACATTCATCTGTAAGTCAATAGATCATTATTTATACTGATCCATCCAAATATGTAACTCAAACTCCCCTCAGAATCACTTAATATATCAAAAGAAAAACAAGCTTACTTCAACAAATAACACAAAACATCTATCATAAATACAAAGGCAAGTGATTTGCATGGATGTATGTTCATAGAATAAAGTGAAATAAGGTATTTTATACAACATAAACAACACATACTACCACCAAGGCAGGAAAAAAAAACATGTATAACTTTTGAGAAAAAGGTACTTCAAACTGAAGCTTCTAACCATGCTTCACTGGGAGCTAGTTGATGTAGCCCACTCACTAATTGGTCAGAACTATTTGTATAACATGGAGCACTGCAGAAGAACACAAGAGTGTTAATAAACACAAATACAATGCTGCAAACACTGGAGACATCTCCAGCCTGAACTTTGATATCCAGGCTCCTTTTGCAATACATCCCCACAGACACATCCAGAGCTGTCTCCCCTGTGTCAGACACAAGCCAGGTCTAGCACAAACACATGAAAACCTTTGCTACAAACTGCTGGAGAAGATAAGGCTCAAGAAGGGAAACCTCTGGATAAAAACCTGGGTATTTCAACAACAGAGACCCTTTAAAAACCCCAAAGCATTCTTCTTCTCAGTAAAGCCTTCCCACCAGGTATGGGATAGCTCTTTGTCAGACACAAGCAGTGAGGTTTTTAATCAATAAACTGGAGGCAGAAAAATGTTGATGAAACAAATTAGATCTCTAGTTGGGTTTGCCTTTCCTGGAATTACTTGATGCTGCAGTGATGGATTTTATGGAGGTGAGATAAAGAGATAATCAACTAATGACTTGCACAACTTCAATCAAACATGAGTAATGTTTGGCAAATAGATTAACAGCTCCCCAACATACTATGACACAGAAATGGTATTTTAGATCTGGCACAGTTCTAACACAGTTAAAAGGCAGCATTTTAAAGAGTGTGACCTTGAAAAAGGTTCCCATTTTAAGAACTATGTGACCTTAAGATACATTAATTCATTAGATAAAAGTTTCTTCTCCCCAGTGGCAAACATTTTCAATTTCACCACCAAAATGTCATGAGTCAAGCAGCAGATGTTTCTCTGAGCTTTTCTCTTAATCACTACAAAACCTTCTACTCTAGGTAAATAGCAAGGAACTGAAATAACTTGCAACCACTGTGGTAGCTGGCAAACAATGGTACTGTGGCTCAGTCACCTGGCATCTGACAGAAAACTTAGTGTGTTCTTCATAGCCACATGGGGCATGCTCTGGGGCCCATCAGACAGTCCCTGAAATTATCCCTAACAGTAAACTTAAACTGATGCATGCTTTCCACAAGGATGTAAAATACTGCAGATACTTGATTTCACCTGAGCCATATTCCATCTGTGCAATAAGCAGTTTGTGGCTTCATACATATTTTCCTTCCTGTTTTTTTTCCCCTTCAAATCCTTACATTATCTGTTTGAACATCTTGCCAATTCCTCCTCATTGGACTACTTTAAGATAACCATGTAGGCTGCACTGTAACAGATCTGCAGAACTGTGGACTGGAAACATCTTGTTTTACACTATAGCCTATCAAAAATAGTTGATCCAAGTCAATGTGTTATCCCACTACAATTTGGATTTAATCCAGGATTTTCCAAATAGTTAGAGTATAAAGTTGGGAATCTCTGGCTCAGTCAGACATACCTGCACCTCATGTTTCACGTTTTGTGCTACTTTTGCTTACCAGTCCTGGCTATAGTATTGCTGTTCATTTCTGTACCTCAGATGAAGGGGGACACTCCTCATCACTTCAGAGAACTACATACACTCTATCACTGTGATGGCACACAGCACATGTCATGGGTCCTTCTACATCAAATTTTTGTATATAAAATTAATCTCTTCTCCAACTGTTCTCCGCTTGTTCTTCAGTTACAGAGAATGGCTCTTGGAAATTATTACCCAGGTTAATACACTATGATTATTTTATTTAGAGTAAGTATTTCATTGCTTGTTTTACTCATGAATTATCATTATTTCCACAGAAAAGAGATGTAAGATTTGTTCAGGAAGGTAAACCACTCATAGTGTGTTTGACAGCACGGGTCTATGAGACTGCAGCTTTTTTTGCACCCAGGTACATTCCATTGATAGCTACTGATGGATTTTCATAATTGAATCTCTCCCTTTATGCCTTCCCCTGTGTCCTGTTTCACTGCTGTTTGCCTCCTGTACTATTTTACTAAAGCCCACTAATCCAGTGTTTGTTCCAATGACGAATTTTATAACAGAACCATCGTGGCAATGGGTCCTCAGCCACACATCTTTCCTCTGCCTAACTTGTTCTGCTGGACTGAACTCTCTGTCCTGCTTCTGCTCGGGGCAGATGTTCCTTTGGACAGCAGCAACAACCATTACTCACAACACTCTTTATTCATTCATGCTCCTTCTACAGTTTTGGCTTGCTGCTGAAGTGGGAGGGCAATGCAGCAAGGCACTTCTGTCACTTTGGAAACCTCCTCCTGCCACATGAAGAGCTTCAAGAGGACATCCTTCTAATTGGCATTCCTAAAATCACCTTCAGTGGACTGTTCCTGCAGGTGTACATCTCTATGGCAACACTCAGAGTGCCATTCAGAGTGCACAGAAGATTTTGTGTTCAAAGTTATTATTTCCTAATTCTGCAGTCCATATGGCACCATAAAACCCACAGTAGAGCAGATATTTTTAAAGCGTGACATTAACTTTACTAGGGACATTAACAAAGATGAGTAATGTTATCCTCGCTCAAGTATGAATTATGCCAATGTTTTCAAATTTGGATGATTAAGGTTGTACCTAAAATGACCACCTATTTTTTTGCAGTTCTGAAATGTAATAGGAGTCCACCTGTGCCTGTATCTGAAAGGATCCATACATATTTTCAGAATAACATTTAAGCAAAACCACATAAAGACAGCATTATTCTGATTTATTTTTCTGAGGTTTATTATTGGTAAATCTGACCCTGTTCCTACGAGACATCTCACAAAATGAAAAAAATATTTTCTCAGTAATCACTGCATTCCATTTTAGTTCTACTTCAGATTACTGATTCTCTGATCAGTACAGACAAATGTGCAGATCCTCTGTCCAGTACAGAGGAATATTACAAACTGAAATTTAATTAAAGTATTTCTTAAATCTGTTCAATTTTGCAAATTCTTCTCCTTTCTACTACAACCTACATGGTTTGCCACATTCCATAATGCTGCCTGGTAAATAACCTATGTATTTATTTCCACTAATCCTGTTGCCAAGGTCTCATTATTAATAAATTAATGTGGTTAATTATTAAAACATACCAAGCATGTTCCAATTACTTTTTCTCATCAGCCTCCACTTCCTTAATGCAAAACATTCTAACCAGAAACATTTTTTACTTTCCAATCATCTTGATGAATGATATAAAGCAACAGGGTACATTCTCTAGACATTCAGCTTTCAGCCTCTCTGCATGAGCAAGCTGGATGTGCAAGGAGGCCCTGGGACCATGCCTGGGGGCATTAATGAGCTTATTAGAACACTGTAACAATGATTATCTGAATTTCTTATGCAGAACTGAAGATTTAATCAGTCTCTTGCCTTCAACAACCAACACAGGTCAGCTCAAAATCAATGCTGTTCTAAATCCCCAATTTTTTTCTTCTTATATTGACTTTGTTTATGATGACCATGGATGATTAATGTTCATTAAAAATGGTAAAACTTCTGGAGAAAATATAGTACATGAAACATGGCATCTTGTTTAATTATTATGAATTCAATGCAGCACAGCTGACCTTGGCAGTAATTTTCATACTGAAATGAATAACATCACTTTTCATGAGTCCATCACATCACATTTGGATGCTAAGCTTTTGCTTTTGCCCACAGTTTTCATTGATATTGCACTTAAAAGAAAACTGCCTTTCACCTTTAACATTCCTTCCCACACAGCAGTTGCCATAAAGATGGTTATCCTGAAAATCACCTGAGTGTATATTTAGATGAAGGTGTGATTCTTTCAACAACTGTACCATTTGCTTATTGGGGTCAGCCTGGAAAAACATATTTTTAATAAAAATAAACAAACAAATAGAGCTCTTCTAAAAGCTGTAATAGGAACACACTAGTATGGTGCAGAAATACATGACAACTTATTTTAAAGCTTTCAGTTTTGTTTTTTACCTCAGTCTGTCTGAAGTCCATACATTTTTAATGACTGTGCTTACCAGTTGCTGTCCATGAACACCCCAGGCTGCATACTGTAATACTGAATCCTCTACTTCTGGAGGGTTTAACTCCCAAACTTCCCTTGAAAAAAGGGAAACATTTTTACTTGAATACACTGGCACCACCTCATGCATAGAGCCACTGACAATGACATGGTATGGAAAAAACAATGTGACCTACCTTGTGTGGATGTTATAAATCACATATGAAGCTGTGTAAGAATAATGAAATACCTGTTAAAAAAAACAAAAAACAAAATGTAAGGATTACTAGACAATATACAGGATTAAATACGGACTACCATGAAGGCAGTCAGACTCTTCAACCCCTGTAAACACTGACACTTTTATTACTGAAAGAAGGTTCCACTGAATTAATTATAACCAATAGACCTGAATCAGGTTTTGAAAGCTGTAGGAAGGACACACATACTCACCTGTTAATTTAACCAGCCACTGTAACAGTACAACTGCACAAAAAAGTCCCAATTAGAAAAATCTGCATTCCTATTAAAAAAAAAGCCAACAATAACAACAACACCCGCCATTCTCCAAAAAAAAAAAACCCAAACAAAAAACCCCACTGAGAATATACATTAGGGGGAAAAAACCAATTTTTTTCTTCATCAAGCTGTGTCAAAATGATTGCACAGGCATCACAATTATTGTACTTGAAATGCAGAACAATACAGGCTCATGGGGTATTTTTCTGACCACCTGCTATGAACAGCCTGAAGGACTCCCAGGTATGGCTCACAGAACAGAAAACCTCTGTACTTAGAGGGACTCTGTTTGCTGTGGCTTTCATTAAATAAGTTTTGGTCTGATTTTGGCTGACTTTCTTTGCTTTTCAGGAAAAGTTTGTTGAGGGTTTTTTGTCATTTTGGATAAAAGAAAGAACTATTTTTCAGTAAACCTTTCTCATACAACAGCAAGTTACCAGAGACTTCTGAATTCAAAACCTGTAGTATTCTCCAAACAGAACAGAAGAGCACTTACAGTGTGTAATGTGATGGACCATCACACCAAAGGGCTCAAATCAAAGCAAACAATTACACATTCTCTCCAGTCAAACATTAGTCTATACACCCAGAGTGAATAACAGACATTTTGCTCTCTTCCAGGATTGATTGGTTTTCACCTAGCTCATTTTCTGCCTCTATGTCTCGTGTTATGAAAGTATTATAATTCCATAGTATTAGTTTTAATATGATTTGAAATTGCTTCATGGTCTTGGGATATGAAATACATTTGCCACTAATTATTACTAAACTAAGCAAAAATCTGTTTAATGGAAATTTCTGTCAGAAAAAAAATGTTAGATAACATCCTCTAGACCTACTGCAGCTTCATGTCTACAGTTACAGCATCTCTGCTTGGCATGTGGAGGATTTCTTTCTGGACAGGCTAATCCCATTTAGATGGGGACAGCTACAGCTGTAAAGCCAAAATCTTGATGTGGCTACATATGTTGGGAGCTCTTCAGGGAAAATTTTCTGCTCTGGGAACCTTTCAGTGTCTCCTTCAAAGAGAACAGGCAAAGGGAGTCCTTCATGGACAGAGCCATTGGAATTTGCCACTATGGCACACAAGAGGGTTTCAGAGGTTGTTATTTTCCCTGGAGGCCATTCAATAACAGAGCCATGTGAAACATCCTTCCACTGACTCCCTTCTCATTATTAGTTCCCTGCCAACAAGTGCCAAGAATTTAGCATGCCCCACATCTTTGCTGGCTGATACAGCAAGAATCCCACAAAGGTTTCTAAGATTAGTAACCCTACTTTGTGCAACAGCTGAATATCCCTTCTATAAAATTTCCCTTTGGGACAAAAATAATTTCCATTTTCCAAGTCTATTGTGTTTAACATCAGAACTGTTGCTTCAGTAAGAATCATACATATATTAATAAGTATGCCCCAAACATTGTTATATTTTATAATACAGCTTAAGAGAAACTGTTTTGTCATGTAAGGTACCAGCCTCTTCTGAGAAGTAGAGACAAATGGTTAAATCATGGTGGTTCCTGCACAGGGTGTGCACTGCCAGAGATTGCCCAGAGGGGCACTTGCCAGCAGCCAGTTACAAAGAAGAGAAATGGGTTTCTTGCCCTTATGGGGAAAGGGAAAATTGTATCAAAGATAATGTGTGGAGGCTCGATAAATATTTTGAATAGGAATATTTTAAAAGTAAATTATTAGACAGAATATATTTCAACAAGAAATGCTAAACTAATAAGTCATTCTGGCAGCTTAAACAGAAAATATACTGTACCAACAAGAACAACACTTCATATATCATGTGGAAACTCTGCTCCTGCCTTGTGTAACATTTCTGTCTAAACATTTATGCAGAAACATTAATATCTGTTGAAAAAAAAGTGGAAAGTGCTCCACTTCTAGTGGAGATCAACACTACAGTGAGGTCACTTTCAGACAGGATGCTGACATTTTTCTCGATTTACTCACATTACTGTTAGTTCTTATCAGGAACACCATGCATAAATTACAAGTAGCAAGCTTCCTAATTCATCCTGCTTACAAGTGCCACACTGAAACACAATCACTGTCCACATGAAATCAACAAAAAAGGATGTAGGAAATAATTCTTTTCCTAGTCTGGCTCTTATAGAAAGTGCTTAGGAAGCTCTTGTAGTTTTGTACAAAGGCTCAACCTGTTTGGTTTCCTCTTGCACAAAGCTGGGACACAGCCCTTCCCCAACACCATCACATGTCTGGCAGCACAGGGAGGAGTGGCAGGAACCCTCTCAATATCAGGATCAAACCTCCCACACAGCCACCAGCTGTGTCCTCTGTGGAAGAGGCTTGGGGAATTTGGGGAATTATGCCCTGCAGCTTCTGAACTGTAGGATGTGCACTAAGCAGAAAAAAACCACCAACCTGGCAATTTATTCCAATAACCAGGCAAAAGCTCAGGTAGCACTGACCCCTCTCCCAGTGAATTTACAGTGAAGGCTGCCTACTGTGTGCAAGTCAAACACAAAGTGCAGCCATTCATATTCCAAAATGTTTTCAGACATTCCTTGTACTCCACACCTTCTAACTGAGGTCCTATCAAAAGACTGAATGAAGATTAATATTTAAACATGGACATTGAATAGCTCCAACTGAGCAAAATAAGAGATGTGAAACTGAGGAAAAGGGTTTGGTTGTAGTGAAAATTACTCATCCTCTACATACAGAGAGAATTAGTTAATGACTATGGACACACAAAACATCTGTAAGAAAAAAAGCAATATAGGAGAGAAAAAGCCTTTTTAAATATTAAATTAATTACAGCAATTTCTACAGCAATTTCTGTCATATCAGCTGAGGAAAACAAAAAGAGGAAAATGGTCTGGGATAATTTATTAAAATAATTATAGATGTTAAGGTTGGGTTTTGTAAGGAGCCTTAACTTCAGATGTGGCATGTATGCCTGCTAGGATTCAGGCCTTTCTGGCAAGTAAATAACTTGCCTGCTTCTATTATGATAAGCTGGAAAATATTCCCTGCAATGTTAAGAAATGTGAAAATGCCTTTTTAGATCAGACAGACAGTATACCTCCCCCTCAGTACAATTTATTTAATTTTTCTTTTGCCACAGAATGCAGTCAGTAACAACCATTGCATATTAAATATTTCTTCTGAATTCATTCTTTTAAAGTGATGACAAGCTTTCATCTGGTGCTGCTCAACACTGAAAAAGTTAGATGCATTTGTGTATGAAAAAAATGAAATTACAGAACTCCATTACAAAGGACCTAAAAGAAAAAGGTGCCAAAAGTATTTCAAGACAAATTGCTCCAGTCAAAATGTATTGAAATAACAATCTATTACTCAGCTAACAGCCAACAATAAAAAACACACTTATCAATCATGATCTGAACTTTTAGATGACACGTTTAGATGAAGGTGTGATTCTTTCAACAGTTTAGTTCTGGAGTTTCATGTGTCCTTTATTCTCTACCTTTCAAGGAATTATTTTTTCTTTCTGTGGTTCTAAAAGTGAAATAATTCCATGGAACTCAGTGCATAGCCCAACAAGATGCAAGAAAACTGCCTTACACACTCTGCCAAACACACTCCACAAATTCCGCAAAACGTTCCAGAAAAGATCCAGTTCACTGTCCCTGGGTAATTTGGAAAACATTTCTCAGCAGAATAGTGTTTTTGCTAAAAAGCTGCCAAGAAAAGCTCAGTAGCAGTATTTTTATGGTGTGATGAGAGCTCTCAGCTCCAGGGAAATGGAAGAGAGCTGATGACATTAGAACCTCGCAGTGCTATAATCCCAAAATGCCTGGGCATGCCAAACACCTTGATGCATCCTTTATCCATTTCCTGTATTATAAACCAATTACATTCTTTCATGTGTTATTTATTTAGAGCAGTAATGATGCCTTCTTGCTGGCACAGCTTTTTGCAAGGTAGTGGAGTGTCTGTCCTGTATTTTTGTTTTCACTCAAACAGACACCTACAATCTGAACTCCTCACTGCAGCTCTCAGTGCTGCTACACTCTGTAAATTCCCCTTTCAGGTTCCAATAAGGCATCTCACAGGGCATTAAAGCACTCAGTCTGTGCAAGAACTATAAAAGCTGAGAGGATATGAAATACATTGAAAATTTCAGCACCTGCAGTAATACTTTCAGTTATTCCAAAGCTTAACAGCCAAATGGTGTCCATGTCTTGCACACAGCATGGATATCCATCTATTTGTATTGAACATAGCAAATAGAACACACTATTTAAAAGCCATACCCTTCCCATTAGTGAAAAAAAAAAAGGTAGCAGAGACTCATTAAATAACTGAAATTGCAGTGTTTGCCATCATTCCCATCCCACTTATCTCCAAACACATACCCTGATTTGAAAAGAAAGGCAGCTTCTCAGATAAGGTTCAAAACCATGCAGATCTTTCTGATTCAAGAGTGAGATATCAGATCTTTTATGGGTTAATTTACGCTTCTGATCCCATGAAAAATAAAATTAGTATTTTATGAGACTACTAATGTGAATGAACAATGACTATATTCTTGTTCTATGAGTAAAAGAATTCAATCAGGTTTGGGCACAAAATAATCAACCTTAGCTGGGTAAAGTCTAAACTCCTGCAATATATGGATGCCTCTCAAACAGTATTACTTATAAAAAAAAGAAATATCAAAAAACTGCTTTTATTGCTTCACAGGTACAAGTTAATTATTAGGAAGTTCAAAGCTATGAGAGAACCTGACCTGGAAAAGGTTTTCTGTGCCTGAAACCTTTTGTATTTTTTCCAGCTACATCAGTTGGCCTAATAAAAGATATTACCTCTTCCCACAAATCTTGTCTTGTTTATCCCTTCAGGCCACCACATCTGTAACAACAATGTTAGGGAGAAACAAATATTCCTAAGCCCAGCTGAAAAAAAGGGAATACCTCAAACTAAAAGTGGTCCTTCAAAATGAACAACCTGCATTACAGTGCATGTCACAAAATGCATGTGAACCCAGAAATCAGGGGGCAGGACACAGTGAAGCAGGGAGGTAAACAGGAATACAGCTTGCCAAGGACTCTCACTTCTCCATTCACCCGTGGCCCTTTTCACTTTTGAAGATCTTTCATAATGCATCAGTAAAATGGGCTGGCACATCTCCAAACTGCCCCAGTGGGTGCCAGCCACAGGAGATGCTGCTGTCACAGGAGATGCTGGGATTCTGCCTTTATCCTCTTTTCTACAGTTGAATTAAGCATTTGAAGAATTACTGAAAAATCTACTTATGCTGAAAAGTGAAGCAAAAAGCCTTTGCTGTGGTAAAGTGATTAGAAGGCCAAGCAAAAAGTAACTCATCATTCATCTGCCATTCATGCAGTGAAGTACCCACACAATGACAAACAGAATCTCATTCAAAACCCAAATCTCTAACAAACCTCCACTAAAGGCTCAGAACTGCAATTTAGAAGAAGAAATGTAAACATACATTGCTGCCTATTTTGCCTTTAGGATACAAGTATCTTGAAAGAAAAATGGAATATCCAGAACATGCCAGGAGTACAAATATTGAGAAAGGACCAGATGCAGAGTGGAGAGAATACGAGGGGACACAATAAGCCAAAGGATGGTTATGGAGATCTTTTGAAGGGATTACTGATATAAATACAGCTTGCTTGTGGCCAGAAAAATAACTGTATTATATATTTTAAGTAAGTTAACATATATTCAAGTTCACTCCCCTTCATAAAACACAGCCTATATAAATTATACTAAATTATACAAATACTATGTCTATTATTTATGTAAAGAATTATGCAAAAGAATTATTGAAATAATTTTTCCTATAGTTAGTGATATTTTGCTATCAATTGTGCTCAGAGAACACTGGTGTAATTCAAATTTCCAGCAATGAAAATGAGAAAAAGCTTTCAGCAGTTCTTTTAATGTCATGTACAAGCTCCTTATTCTGGTATACATCTGGAGAACACCAGATTATTTGTGGCCAAACTTCCTCCATTGGAAGACTGCTGAAAGCAAATGAGTTACAGTGGGCGGGGGTACTCTTTGCTTAATGCCATCAGGATTCCAAGCAGCAACTTCTTGCTCTCCAAAAAACCAGATTAACATTCACACAACCAGCTCCTATTCCTCATCTCCTTTTTATGAGCCTTTAGACACATGACCTTGTAGGGACTGCAGTGCAAAGAGAATGGAATCAGTATCTAATGTGCTGATCACAAAGCAATAAAGATATATTCCTTTCTTATCTTTGTATTGCAAGATGTTCAGCACCCCGTTAGTAAAACCTGTGAGGGAGTTAATAAGATTAAATTAGGAGCAGCATGACTACTGCCAAAGGCAAAGCACAGCTGCTGGATGAAGCTTCCATCCATTTTGCAATTTATGTGCTAAATAAATTAATAATGTTAATAGTCTCAACAACATTATGATGAAATCCAAATTTCTCTAAAATTCTGTAATCATTCACTTCAAATGTTCCCCCTTTGCCTTTCCACTCTGACTCCATGAGTTCTCCAGCATAGGAACTGGTGCTAAATGGGATTGAACATGGCACAGCCATGGTGGGGTTTCAAATAACTGGTTCATTGGGCGTGTAAGAGGTGAGGAGAGAGCTCTGCAGCATTGAATTCTGAGCCACAGAGGGACATGAAACCACTGGATAACACCTGTGCTATTCGTGAAGAGTTTGAAAAGCCACACTCCATACCAATCAGTGATGGCCCCTGCATATTCATTAAAATATTGATTAAAGACTGGAATTCTGCTGATTTCATGCCATGGCAACAAACACAGTGAGAGCTCAGACTGTGCATTGACACCAAAGCTCAGCCCACTTTGGGACACACACCAGAAATGATTCACACACCAGTGAAGTGGCACCTTTTGCTCTTGGAGCTCTAGCATTTAACTGATATTTTCCTGCTGTTAGATTCAGTATGTTAAGCCACATGAGTTAATGACTGATTTCATATTCATTATATCTGGGATAGAGAGAGCAATGGGGACTTTGCATTTTAAATAATCTGACACAACTTGTTCTTCAACTGGTTTCAGAGTGAAGTCTTTGCACAATCAACTGAGGAATCTGCAATACTGAGATGATGAACTGCTATCCATCTGCAAATCCTATTATTTCTACCCAATTCTGGAAGCAAAAACAAAATAGAGGTAAATTTTACCACTACTAATGTCCAAATCTTTATATAGTCTTGTGCAATTTTGGCTTTTTTTGGTGAAATATCTGGTTTCTAAAAACTCTGCATATAATTGCAGAGTTAATTTAAGATAGCACTTGATGCATTTGAGCACTGAAGTTATATGACAAGGTTATAACTTTGAAAAGCATCATATTTATTTGCTTCAATCAGCATTGATTATTTCTCATGATTGATAAGAACCACTGCATATCATTGGTAGTTATTTATGGTTAACATTAATACTTTGGGGTATGAAATATTGCCAGCCATAATAACTATATGCTGCCAAACCAAAATAAATATAAAGGCAAGACATTCTGAGACATGCAATTTATCTGTAAGAAAAAAGGCTGTCAAGGAAGCCTAAACAAAAATGCACCTCTAGAAAATCTGTTAGAGCCTCAACTGTTCACACAGAATTTTTCAGCAAGATTAATTATCTCAAGAAAAAGACATCCACTGCAGAATGTAAATTAAATCACAATCAATTAAGCTCAGTTCATATAACCAAGAGTAATGTGATACAAGCCACAGTTCAGAATAAATGCAGAAACTTCTTTTTCTTCTCCTACATCAACAGCTGATAGACCATCATTTGGATATGCAACTCAATCAGTTTTGAATATATAATAACTTCAGACGAGTGAATTATTCAAGAAAGAATGCTCTGCATTGCCACTTCTCAAAGCCTCACATATCAGTGTCATTTGAAATTCTATTAGTTACACTACCACGTAAAATATGTTTCTTGAGTCTTGTATGAGATTCGATGAGACTTACGACAAAAATTTATATGGGTTTTTTTCTGGCTTATTCACCTGCAGCATTAAAAACCAGGAATGACTGCACTGAAATCATTGTTACATGACAGTGAAACTGGTAAATCTCAAGCCTCAAGCATAATATGTGCTTTTTTTTTTTTTTGTATTGATACACAGATACGTGCACATCCTTTTCAAGCTTATGCTCATACTCATATTCAGTGTGATCAAAATTTGGACTTTATAAGTATTTGGGGATTTATAGAAACTTCTCTTTTCCTGAACTGATTTGCTGGCAGCTTTAGAGTGTGCATGTGTATTTTGATCTGAACAAGCATAAGGGGAAACAAAAGATATAAATTCTGACAGCACAACCAGAACTTAATCTCCATGGAAATATGAGACTGGTGAGGGTGCTTGCCTGTGGTCAATGCACCTGAGAATCCAAACCTGTCTTAGAAAAATATTCATTTAAGTGTTTTAATTTGCCTGACACTTTAGACAGTCTGATCTCTTTACAAGGTCCTATGGATTACTTATATCTCACACAAAAGGCAACAGGGAATTTGGATTGAGTATCTCCACACATATTGAAAATTGTTAACTGAAAACAAAATGTTTTAAAACACTGATTCTTAAAGGCAAAGCTTCATCAAGTGTTCTCAGAGTGTTCTGAGATGGCTTAATTGCTCTTTGAGATACTGTGAAGAAAGAAACAAGTCAAGGCCTGGTTTTATTTTTAGTTTTTCCGTGGTGAGTCACAAATTGTATTTATTCAAACAGATTGCTAAAGAGAAAATTTCCAAATGCAGAAAAAAACGCCACCTTGTTTTGAAGACACACACTTCTACATGTTGTGATATTTACAAAAATATGCATAAACTGATTCATGTGAAATATGATGCAAAAACCAAAAAAGTTAAAAAAACATTGAGAAAATATTTTCTAAATTAACATTCTATATAAATGAAATGTCCAGGTTCTGAGCACACAGCTAAACAGAACTGAAATGATAAGGATACAAAAGGAAATCAAAGCATGTGATGAGTCAATTTTCAAGTAAAGACTATAGTCTCAATATCTCTTTTTCTTCCCCAGACAATCTGAGTCACTCGGGCAGCACTTAGCGAGCAGATACCGGATGCTCATCTGCTGTTTGCTTACAAATTGCATGAGGAGATGAAAAGACCCTGTGGAGCTGGAGAAAGGAGAAGCAATGAGATAAATGGCCTGTGGGTCTGAAGAAATGGAAAGGGAAATGGAAAAGAAAACTGGGCTGAGGGAAGCAGATGGCTAAACCAGCAAGCATGCAAGATGAAAGAAGGAAGACAAAAAGACAGGGCTAAAAATATCAGGATGGGAGAAAAGAGACATAATAAAAAGAAAGAACAAATCCAGAACAAAACAGAGCTGAGACCCTTAAAGGGCTGGAAATGAAGAGGCTCAGATGAAAGGAGAACAGGCAGCAGGGAGGGAAGGCAGCAAGCAGACCAGCAGTCTGTGGGCATGGTGGCAGCCACACAGGCTCAGGGAACTGAGGAATGCATCCAGGCAGAACACACCGGCACCTAGAGCCTTTCTCTTCTGGAGGATCAAAGACATGAATGAAACAGTTTTCTAAGCAATCTGACAGTTCAGTACCTGTACGTGAACTACCTGCCTTTCACTGCCTTGATGACTATCAACAATAATTGCTTAGTGTGGATATGACACATGGAACAGCAGGAAGGCACTGGGTTTCTTGTGTCAAGTCGTCCTCTCTCCTTATCTCCCACTGTGACATCAAGACATCTTTAATAGTAGCTCTGGGTGTTGGAGAGTCCAGGGAATCTTTGTATACTACTAGCAGCAAATACCTTATTTAGCCCTTTATAAAGTTTCCATGATAAAATGACTGTTTATTTCTCAGTATTTTTCTGCCAGTTGGTTGAGCTATGAACAGCTTTCACAACTACTTTTGAAATCCGTGTGTTCAAAGTGCTCTTGTACTGCAATCAAACCTTTATGATTCCAGGCAACCAACATGGCCAGGACTCCATCCCTCCAAGTCATTCTCCAGAAACCCTGTTTAAACTCTTCAAATAATCTGAACACTGCAATTTAGACTTCCCCCCTTCTTACATCAGTTCTTCACTGCAGTGTGAACTCCAGCATCTTCATGTTTTAAATACAGCATGAAAAGAAAATCTTTTCCATAGGAGTAAGTTCAGCAAGTATCACTACAGCTAAATTTGGTCTTTAAACTTCCTTTTCGGTCATGCCCTATTCATCTCCCACATCTCCATGATTTCTTTGGCGCTGCTGGCCCTGCTAGCAAGCTTACACTGTTCCCCTTCTGTTCCACTACCCTGTTACAAAATCGAGCAAAATATCACCTCCAGGTGCAGTTCCCAACAATGGAGCTCACAGCCAGTTATCCCCTCCAGCACTTCCCATTAGCAAGCCATGATGCTGCTTGCAGCCAACTAGGTCTATCTTCACTAATTTTCTCTTATTGTGCCACATTTCTGTACTGGTCTCTGTTGTGGCCATTTTATGATATTACAGTCCCTTTGATGGTGGTATCATGAAGTAGACTCCTGTAGCAAGTAAAAGACCTCTTCATGATGAAGTGATTAAAAGGTCATGATAAGAGAGCTATTCATTTAGTACAAGGGAGTACTTCGTGGTGATCTCAAAGAAGCTGTAACAAAGTGATGAATACCTCACACCAAACTCATCTCTCCAGGACACATCTAATCTGGTGCTATATTTGCAGATAATAAATAGAATTATACAGGCTAAATTTGTGCAGGTGGTTGACTGCCTTCACTGGAACATTAATTTATTGCCTAAGACCCCACGCTAAACCTTTCATGCTCAAATACCCAAAAAGACTTGTCCTTACTTAAAAAGAACACAAAAATTGGATAATAACGGGGCATATCTTAATATTTCTCTAAAAATTGGACTCAACCATTTGATCTGTTAGGTCTGTCACACTATCTGTGCTCCTCATAGCCTGAGATGGAAGCTTGGTTTAAAGAGTGATGTGCAACAAAGACAGCTTAAAACATTTCTCTGGGACAGTTACATAAAGGTCTAGTCTTTTCCACCTACTTCAAGGTATTTCAACTCTATGTCTGTATTTTAAAAGACCTTTCTTTCATTCTATTTGTACCAAAGTAACTGCTAACTCTCATTTACAGAAACCCACTTATCCAACACTCCTTTCAGCACTGTTGAGAAATGCCAACACCAGCAGATTTGTCTAATTTCCCAACTGTCCTGTTGGCCGAGTCAGAGGCAGTCACACAACTTTTTTTTGTGATCAGGGAGCCAGGAATGGGGCCAAAGTGAGAAAGATGGGATGGTTTCCTCGTGCATAATGCAGGTGGGAGAGACCCCTGCCATGCAGTGCATAAGAAAAGGACCGTGAGACAGGATGGTTAAATTATTTGAAAAACACACAGCCTGTTTTTATCTTTGGACATTTGCCCTGGAGTAAAGTTTTCCACCACAGGATTAACGAATTACTTCTTAAGAGTCAAACAGAGCCAACCATCCCCATTGATATCCACTGGCATGGTGGATTCAATTATGCTGTACAGAGGTGTTTCAAGTGAATGAAAACTCTGCCTTAGCATTTTGAAGCAATGACCTGGGTCAGGCTGACCATTTCCCTCCAGGCTAAGTAATTTTATGTTAATAGAAAGGCACAGGGGCAGCCTGTGCAGGTACTTGTTTAATGAGAAGCAGCAATTCCAGATTCCAGTGATAAAGGAGCTAGCTTGATAGTTCGCTGTCTTATTTCTGTTTTGTAGGGGGAAGTGACTCATAAAGTGGAGGTGGTTGGGGGAGTTCTTTCCATTTAATTTTTTTTAGAATCTGTGTTCATCCTTCTAATTTGTAGAATGCTCTTACAAAACATTTGTTCTATTTTAAAAATAATTTAACTACTACTTTTGTTCTTGATGTTGAATATTTCCCAGAGAATTATTTTGTGCTCTGATTGTACATAATAGCTTGTCAAAGAACATATCAACCACTTGTTGAATTGCATCAGATATTGTTTCTTATTTAAGAATGGCAAACCCATTCCAGCTTCACTATATCAAGTTAAGGACTCAGCTGGATTTGTTCTTTTTACACCACTGTGTGGGCTACAAGCCAATTTTCAAAACTTCCTGACAGAGCACTTGCACATTTTCTCAGCTTCTATAGTGATCCAAAAAAAAATATCTGTGAGAAAGCTAGTGATTTCACAGAAATTTAAAAAAAAAAAAAAGTTAGATAAACAAACCAGAACTTTCTATGATTTATTATACAGAACATTCATTTTGCAATGTTTTTTCTGGTCAGCAGGCTTAATTTCTAATAGATTTATAATTCTATCTACTAAGTTGAACATGATAGTGATAGGATCTTCAGAGGGATGTTTGTATTTTGATAAAGTTTGCTCCAGTGAATAAAACTAATTTTTTTTTAAAAAAAGCTCTGCCTATGAATTTTGTGCAAGGAAAATACTCTTGAAAGAAGGAATCATCTATTAGGAAAATCTAGGTATTGATAAAAACAGATTACTGCCTAATCATGTTGACTACTCCCACCTTTGATATGGATGTATCTAAAAAGAGGTGGCTAGAAGAATATATCTATGATGAAAATCTTTTTATTGATCTCTGTAAAGTTTGTTTAGTTCATTAATGTGTGATTTGTATCCAGGAACAACTAAGAAGTCACTTTAAATATGCACTGCTATTAATTTGACATATATGCTCACAATGTGCCATATATACATATATACACACACACACATATATCCATAAATAAGCAAAAATCAAACTGCAGACTTTGAGTTCTTTGCACTATGTAACCCTACAGAGTTCTTTGTTCATGGAGATGAACTGAGCAGTGACCAGCCCATGAGTGTAGGCTATAAACTCAGCAGATTATTCTAGGCTGTAGCTTTCTTGCAGGAACAACAATAACACCAAGGTTGTCTTGTGGCCTTATTTGACATAATTTTAGTGCTTTCTCTGCAAAAAAAAAAAAAAAAAAAAAAAGTGGGGAATAGAATCCTAAGCTTTCTAAAGATGGATACATTTAGATATCAGATGAAGTCAATGAGATACTGATAAGTCAATGAGATGCACACCTCCAGCATGATTCTAAAAAAACATCTCTGGTGCTGCATCTTTAGGCACTCAAATACCTCCATAAATGTGACCCATAAAACCACAGAAATTGTTACCACTCCTCTTTCCATGTGCTCTAAAGCCATTCTAATCAAAACAATGAAATTCAAGAGATTTTATATGAAATACCTGATATAAAGTGCTTATATTCTTCTCACATACTCAAGTGGAGCAAATTCCATAATATAACACTTATTTGATATTTAATTCATCTTCTTTGTAATTCAGTGTGCAGAATAAAATGATTAAACCTAAAATGATTATGTACATAATGAGTAAAAACAGATCAATTATTTTTTAATTTAAGCAAGTGGGAGTTATAAAATTGTTTAAGCTCCTTTAATATGAGGAACTACCTAGTCAAATTCACATTTGTGTTCTTTTAAAAGTAATATTGACTCGAATCAAATTGAGTTGCTTAGATTTTTAACTAAGCAGTGTGTATTTGATTATAATCCACTGGCCAGATTCTCAGTTGCTGTAATGATTTCTCATCTCTGTTCACTACTCCCTCCACTTTGAACATCTAAATCTCCTTTTAAAATATTTTTGTCTTTTGGCTTTTTGGTTTTTGTGTTTTTAAAAAATATGGTTTATTTGTTATAAGAGGTGCACAATAGGCCACATTTTCAAGAGGGAGAACAGCCCTTTGATCTTTATACTGACATCAAGTTCCCTGAAAGCTCCTCTTCCCTTACAGAAAATTATCACCAATTTAGCAAATTCATTACAGGATTTCCTTTACCAATAATGGTGCTGTAGTTTGAATGACTCCTACTCAACACCCTTTAATTAAATTGTACTTGTAAGAACTATAAATTCAATAAGGAAGCTGAGATTAAAAAAAAATATACAGAATCATGTATTGATCCAGGATTCTTTCAAGGATACAAATCCTGGCTTAGATTATGCCAGCAGCAAAGCTTTGTAGATGTGGAGGAGGGACAGGATTCACAGCACATCCACCCCCTCTCAGAGTGTGTAAGTGTAGTCTGCACTGGGTTATGTGCCCAAGACTGAGTGGTGTAACTGGTTCAACACTTCCTCAAGATCTGGATCTTCCCTGATTAAATTCAGTAACAAAAAATTTCATTTTTTGAAATTTGTAAAGAGCACAGATATCCTCACAAAGCACAAAGAGCCATTTCAGGCATCTATTTCACACATATAGACTGCAGGTTTCCATTAAACAAATAAATGTTTGATAAGGGTTTGTGGAGTGACCTTAACTATGCACCACTCCCATTCCAGCTAATATTAAATGAACACAGACATGTATGGATTACTGGCAAATGCTTTGGGAATGACATTAAATGTGACCCTACAGTCAGTACTTGGTAAAAAGCTGATAATTCTTTTCTCTTTTTCAATATTAAGAATGATCATCAGTAAGAGCAAGGCGCCCCACAAGCACAGCACTACCAAGGTAATAGAGGACACATCCAGACCTCTGTAGCCAGCAACTGGTTTATAGGTGGGTGCAAGTTATATGATTAATTGCATATTCATTTAGTGGGCTAGGAATTTATAAGGGTCTATTAAGAACTTATTAGATATCACTTCTTTTTTCTCATACCTTTTTTCCTCCTTTTTTTGTCCCAATTAGGTCAGTGGTACCTGACATCTAAGGCACATGTAACTAACTGCACCTGAGCTCTTTCTCTTAGCAGACATTTCTCTATCAGTAGTTCAGATGCAAAGTTAATCAGGCAGCTAATGATCTGCTTCACTCGAAGAAATTTTAACTTCCTCATCATCCATTCCCATTATTAACTGATGGAGCTTCCCACACAAGACTGCTCCCTTAACATCAGTTCTGGTGGAGCTGATCCAACTGGACTCAAACCTGGGATCCTACCACTACTTCTATCCAGGAGAACTTGCATTTTCCATTATTCCCAAGCAGGCCCTTTTAATGCTCCACTTGCATTTCTGGCACAGCTCCTGGCTGAATGAATCTTCACTAGTCCATCATGTAACACTGAAATTCCCTGGCCTTCCTCTGCAGCTGATCTTGATGCTTCAGGTTTTAGATTTTTATTTTCTTCAGATTCTGTGCTGCTTTGGTGTGTGGGTATGGGTTTCATATAATAATATAGTGAGCTCTCTTCACAAAGTAGGCAGGCACAACAATTCCTTCTCTAGCCAGGGACCCAAGGACAAATGATCCGGATCTCAGGCCCAAGAGCATAAACAACATGGACTGAAGAGAGAAAAACAAGAAGGATGGGACTTCATGGGCTGGAGCTATGGTTGGACAATTAGCTCAAAATGTGAGATCTTGTGACCGAGCCCTCTTTTGCTCCCATCTTGGAGCCATCCAGCAGAGCCACAACTGAGGCTCCAGTACTGCCAGGGTGCGGCCTTTAAAGTCTCTTCAATAAATATCCTCTTTATTCCCCTTAAATCCATCTAGCTCCTGTTCCAGCTGCTTAAGGCTCCTGGCTGAATGGATCTCCCCTATCCCATCATTAGCTGCAGCATAAAACACTGAAATTCCCTGGCCTTCCCTGCAGCTGATGTGAGCACAGAACTCCTGGAGCAATCCTGGGCTGGTGACTGCAGCTCTGCAGCACAGAGATGAGATAAAGACACTGCAATGCTTTGTACAGCAAGGTTATCTGCTCTGTTCCAGGCTGATAATAGCACATTTAATTCTCTAACAACCTTCTCCAGGGTATTTATCACACAGCAAAGAGGTGCATTATATTCCATAAACACACTGTAGGAAATGAAGTGGTTTGGGTAGACTGCTCTGTGCACAATGCCTTAGCAGCAAGTTACAAGTTAACTTGAACTTTCTAACACTGACAAATTATTCCATTTCTAATTAAATGAGCATGTAATTAATTCTGAGTATTAAACTGCGGTATGTAAGCTGTAAAACCACCCTTTTTTAGAAAAAAAAGTCCCAAAATCTGAAACTTGACATTCTTGAGTGGACTTCTCATACGCAACTTTATTTTAAAAATTTTCGAGTACTAAAAAATTAGAGCCAGCTAGAACCAAGTTATAACACTATATTATATCATTATAACTCTATATTATATCAATATAGCAAATTATGTATGTTATTTTTCATTAGGAAGAACACCAAAAATTAATAACTTCCATTACAGAATATTAGCTTTAAATTAAGTTTTCTACTTAGGTCTGAAGGCAAACAGTGACTACTTCATGATCTTCTAAATTACTTTGGGCAATATTTTTACTCCTCTACTCACCTGATTTTACCAATCATGTGGTTTTCTTCCACAGTATCAGATTTGGCTTAATTTGGAATTCTTTAACATGCTAATGCAAGAGAGCTCAGTGTAATAAAGAAAGAGGAATTTTTCCACCTTGCCTGATAATGCAGAAGAGCTTATCAACATTCTGGTCATACTTAATGCAACCTAAACAGGTTTTGCAATCAATAGGAAAAGGGAATTTGTTAAGTCTCAAAGATGTGCATAAATAGACTTTCTCTGTTATTGGATTATCCCCTACACTGAAACAGACTGAGCAGGGGACTGCAATACTAAGCAGTGTGGGATTTAGTACTCAAAATATCAACGCCTGATGGAAAAATGGGAGAAAAATCTGAGAACCAGCCTCACCTCAGGACAGAATGAGCTGCCACTAAAGCACAGAGAAGAAATGGGTTTAATCAGGTTACAAAAGCATCCAAATATGGAAATTCTACACACTTTCTAAAAAAAATATTTTGGCTTTCTATTCTAAACTATTTTATGGTTTACAAATGTTTGTTTTCATTCCAACCAAAATCTCTCTGGCTAAAAAATTAATCTAATGTCCTACCACAAAATCATCTCACTGTACACAGGAATCTGCTACATACTTGAAGACTTGTATCCCCAGCCTCCCCCTGCTGATGCTAATGAAACTCAGTTCTTTCTTGACCAAAATATTCTTTTTAAGGCTTCACTATGTCCTACAAAAAACACATTATTAAACACTGAAGTATGAAACCTTTTTTGTCCTAAAGTATAGGATATTACTTTCATGTTTAGTTTGTTCCCTGACCCATATCCCCATATATTTTTACACAGTACTACTGACTATACACTGCCTATTACATATCTGTTTACTAGATTTATTCCCTAGGAAGTGTAAGATCTTGCAGTTGTAACTATTGAATTGAAACCTGCATATACAAATCACTTCTCCCAAATTTTTTTCATATATCTTTCGATTCTAATTTTGTTCCTGAGGCTGCTGGTAACCCACTTCGATACCATCTGGTAATTTAAATAGATGTATTCCCTTTTCTGTTATCTGAACTATCAAAATGCTGAATATTACTGGTCTCTGGCCAGAGCCCTATGAGATATAAATCCATCTTTTTTGACAGTGAACCATTTATTTGCCAGCATTCACTCCAAGCACAGAACTGCAATCTGCTTTAATTATGATGGTCCCATTCAGACCACATTTCCTCATCTCCCCCTGGTGACACCACCATGGCCACTCACTCCTTATCTACTCACCAGCTTTTCTGTACAATTGTAGAGAAATTAAACTGATTTGTTATGATTTGAACTTTACAGATGGATCTTGGCAGTTACCTACTCTTTGTTAAATTCTAGGTATTTTCAAGCAGTTTAACTCCTCTCAAAAAAAATCAATCTTACTCCATTTCTCCACCAAAATTCCCAATAAAAATAGGAAATCCTATTTTTATTCTTTTGGGGGAAAACCACTCTGTCCTTTCCAGTTTTACGGATCATGTCAATCTTCCATATGTCTTCAGAGATTAAAAATCGTGACAATTACTTTACATCAGCTCCTTCCCTGCAGCAATTTTTATCAGGGCCAGGAGGGCAATTCTAATATTTTCTTTAACTCTCATAAACTGAGTATTTGTCAGGTCAACCAGGTCACAGCTAACCTTGCTTTTGAATGCTGGGGCAGAAGAGACAACATTTTAACCTTCACTGCTCTAAGTGATTCCTGCTCTCACCCACAGACAGACTGTCTTTTCCCTTGTTTTCCCTCTCCTTTTTGTTGAAGCACTTTCTAAGGACTCTTACCTTCACTCAGTCACCCCAGGGGGACATCCCAAGTGCCTGGTCCTGCATCCCATATGGCCATGCCCTAACTACTGAAACACAAATCAACAGCACATCTCTTGTTTTTCTTTTCTCATGCTTTCAGTGAGTGCTGTGGGAGGGATGGCCACAGTGCCAGCAGGGGAAGGGAGGTGCTCTCCTGATCCCCCAGCCCATCTGCAGCGCAATTCCTGCTCAGCTTTCACACCTCTGCCTGTGGTGTTTGATTTTCTCTACTTGCTCTCATTATTCTCTTCCTGTACAAAGTTCAGCATAAGGCATCTGTTTCTGGGGTTTTTTTGATTCATACGTTTTCTCCCGACTTTCAGGCAGGCCCAGGCAAGAACAAACAAAACAGATGATGAATGAAAGCAGGCAGAAGTCTGATTTCTAGCTGCTGCCTAAGAAAAAAACCAAATTTAAAAAAATATATATACAAGGAGGAATAAGAATCAGCTATTGCCCTGCAGCTACAAATGCCTCATGCAGCTTAAAGCAACTGTGCTGTATGTTCTCTGGCTCAGCTAAGCACCTGTGCATCAAGATTCACATGGACATTACTGAAGTTATCTGCATCATGAGGTCAGTTTTTATTCATTTAAACTGAAATCCTATGTGATAGCAGCATGCCTTTCTCAGAATCATTTTAAGAGCCAGATGTAAAGAGAACCTGGGTTCGTGAAGTGGATCATAGGCACTGCAACCCAATACTGCAACCCCGAGGGAAAAAAAATCACTGGTAGCAACTCAATTATTGACTCCTAGAGGTGTCCTTTTAGCATTAAAATTCCTCACACACCAAAAAGTAAAAAATTAGTTTTGAAGCAGGTGCTAAATTGCTCTGCTATCACACATAAAATATATCTGATTTCCCCGGCAGCTGAACTCTTGGCTCTGCCGGGCATCCTCAGACCACCGCTCACTGCCCCTGCCCCTGCCATGCCCCAGCAGCCTCGGCTGCTCCTGGGCCAAGGGGGGCTCTCTCCCCAACCCTGTGGCTAAAGGAGGTTCTCTCCTCAACCTTGAGGCCAAGGGGGGCTCTCTCCCCAACCCTGGGGCCAAGGGAGGTTCTCTCCTCAACCCTGTGGCTAAAGGGGGTTCTCTCCCCAACCTTGAGGCCAAGGGGGGCTCTCTCCCCAACCCTGGGGCCAAGGGGGCTTCTCTCCCCATCCCTGGGGCCAAGGGGGCTTCTCTCCTCAACTCTGGGGCCAAGGGAGGTTTTTCCCCAACACCGGGACCAAGTGGGCTTCTCTCCCCAACCCTGTGGGCTAAAGGAGGTTCTCTCCCCCACCCTGGGGTCAAGAGAGGTTCTCTCCCCAGTCCTGGGCCAAGGGAGGTTTTTTCCCCAACACTGTGGCCAAGGGGGGCTCTCTCCCCAGCCCTGAGGCCAAGGGAGTTTCGCTCCCCAATCCTGGGTCAAGGGGGCTTCTCTGACCAACCCTGGGGTAAAATAAGGCTCTCTCCCACATCCTGGGGCCAAGGCAGGTTTTTCCCCAACCCTGTGGCTAAAGGAGGTTCTCTCCTCCCCTCCTCCAGCAAACACTCTCTCCCTGCCCACTGAGATTGACCAAATCTCAGCAGAGAAGAAATCAAGTTTGTTCTTGAAGAGGTGTTTTTTGGCACAGTGAATAACACAGTGTTGTATCTCACTGTTAATCAAACATGCAGCATTAATATGTCAGGGCTTTGTGCAGCTCTGACCCTCACAGCTCTGCTTTTGAAGGTTTTTTCCAAGTGTGGCAAGTAAAGGGAGGGAAAAAAAACTCACAGACCTTTTTGGATAGAGATATTCTGTCTTGTATAAAATGTAATGAAGTCAAATTTAAATACATCTAACCTTGGGGTTATACAGTCTGAGTTCTTCTAAATGTGCTGTGCTCTGATAATACCTGACATTTAGAGAAGCATATCCCACAGTTATGCAATAAAGTTGATAACTTTCCAGAATTAAATCCACTCCTAGTGTGAATTCTGTAGAAAGAGCTAAAAGGAAAGTCCTGAAAATAATCTAATAGCAGAATAAAGTGTATGAATTGTATGAATTTGCCCATATTTCTTTTTTTTTTTTTTTTTAATTTGCACTGAGACAAGAAAAAAATCTACATCTGATTTGAAATTTAAAAAGCCTTCAAACATCAAATGCAAAGTAGAGCCAAGCAAGTACACTGGCTACTTATTCTTCATTATGAAGGACAACCTCATTTCAAACACATGTAAATATTTTACAGAGGTGTAGAAGTTGCTTTATAGAATATTTGCCTGCAGCTACAGCTTGCTGGTAACTTTTGAAACACTACTTTACATGCTTAGGAGTGGCAGCCCTTGAACCATTGGTATTTTCATTGACCTTTTTTTCTGTACAGGGGCCTTCCAGCAAAAGGCATGGAATTTGCTTTCCCTGATTATTGAGGAAATGCAGTTCAGCCAATTCTGAGAACAAACCTGGGAAACTTTGCAGCAGCAAGAGACTCCTCAAAGCACCAGCAGCAGCTCTGGCTCCTTGGGTTACCTCAAGCCCTGTTAAAAGCCTGTCAGCCCATGGCTCTGAGCCTCACAAAATGAGATTCCAAATTTGCCTGGCTGGAGTGAGAAACTCATCCATTCTTTTTCCACAGAGGACAAAAGGAGCTGTGTTTATCAACCTCTTCTCAAGGAAAGGGTAATGTGGAGAGAGGAGAGCTCCCTACACACATGCGTGCATTCACTCATCGCACGTCCTGTAGTCCTTCACTGGGTGCAATCTGCTACAGTCTGGGAAGACTGATTTTACTGCAGTGATTTGATTACTTTTTAAAAGCTTCCATTGTATTTTGGGCATAAAATTATCTGACAATAATGATACAAAAAATTATAAAAGAGAAAAAAAATAGGAAAACTGAACATGTCTATTTAGTGTTGCATCTTCTAAAAGTGATTAGCAAATACAGAGAAATTGGAACTGAAGCTTCATCTCTGATGACACTCACTAAACCAGCCACTGTATCAAATAGTCTCTGCAAATTCCTACTAGGAATTTTCTATTCCTACTGCCCTAGGAAATCAAAGAGGAAGATATGGAATTGCCATAGGTACTCACAGTCACGCAGGATATACCCCATTCTGCAGAAGATGAAAGGAATTTGCAAAAAACACAAATGTCATTCTATGTTTTAAAGCATGACCATGATAAAAGTGTCTAAGATGATTCTTTGCCTTTGTTATAAAATGAAATATCTCAAATGTAATAATGAATGCCTGTAAGAAGGGAATTACACACTTTTACTAAAAATCTATTGTCAGGCATGGCCTGACTCTTCCCTGAAGGAATGGGGAAAAGCAGCAGCACATGTTAAATTAAAATACTTTAATATTTTCTCTTTTTACTATTACTGCAAAAATAATGTGCTTTCATACATTCACTTTTACTCTTAAAATTTCCCAGAATGTATAAAGAAAACAAAAATTTTAAAATCACTCATTTTGTATTTAAAAATTATTTGCCTATACGGAGAAGGTTTTTAAAAAGCATTGCTATGCTTTTGTAATTTTGTCCTTCCCTTTTCAAATGCTTATTTGATATACCTCTTGCACTGGTTTGTGGTTACTATGACACACAGTGTGGGATTCTGGCACTGCTTCATTATTTCAAATAAATCTGAAGATGACCGAAGCACGTAGAAATTAAGCTATATTCATAACATATTCTCATCCCATTGTAAATAAGGGCTGAGTTACTAAAACCACTCCCTCCTAAAAAATGAGTATAAAATGCCACTATTCCTATGTGCTACCAGTCTTTATTTAGCAATGACAAAAGACAATACAAACTATTAAACTCTGAAGGACTAGCACTAGAAATTTTCATGTTACATTTTCAACCAACATTTTCTGTATTCCATTTACCTTGTTACAAGTTCAGGTTATGGCAGCCTTGTTCATATTTAATAGTCTCTTAATTAACTACTAATGCTGCTTATTTAGCTGGCATTACCACAGAATAAATACACTCCTCAGCATATACAGAATGGGGAAGAAGCCCTGGCCATTTCCAGGACATATTTTGCCTCCCAAGTGCTTCCTTCATGAGTTGTAATGTTGGCTTTTTTCACAGAGCTTTGCCTTACTGAATTCATGAAAGCCACTTGCAATGATTTTAGTTAGAGTGTGAGTACAGTCTAAGGATTAGAGGTAATGATAAGCTGTACAAACTGATTATTTGTGAACTCAAGACATACTACTACAGGGATAGAAAACACAGTTCTTCAGAGGCAATGTATAGAACTTGTCCAATGAATTGTCCAATGAATAGAACCTGGCAATGGAAGAAATTGTCCACTTTCTGGTATTTTTGAAGATTAAGTAGAGCTTGTAAATCAGACTTTCTGTACCAGTTATGAATACAAAGAACAATATCACATTTTTCTATTTTGAAGGCCAAAAGTGACCAATTTTAATCTCTATTCTGAGCTTTTGCCAACCTCATGGTAATAACAGATATTATTCCATGACTGACACATCATGCCCATAATTTCTGTATGATTTTGAACAACCCTTTAAGAAAACTATCAAGTCACAGTCAGAATCTAGAACCTGCCCATCTTCATTCCATAGCCAGGGTTACAGCATCAGTGAATCCTGTCCTGAGTAGTAATCCTTAAATGAGAATCTAAGTTCATATCTATTTTGAAAAATCATCCCAGGAATTTCCTTTCCTCTGAGTTAAAATCCTTTCCTCCTGATCTGATTAAGCTCTAATAATATATAAACACACTGTGCTAATTGTGAGAGAGTGAGCAGGACTTAAAAAACTAAATTATGCCCATTTTTAATCACTCATTAAGACCCATTTTGGTAACACTCAACTGACATTACCAGCTGAGGAGGAAAACTGTACTTGTGAATTTCTTTATGATTTTATATTTCTGGAATGAAAGAATTTCTTCATTGGGTTATCTGACACATAATGATCTCTGTTGGAGGGGTGCAAGAATTTTAATTCTTCTTTCTTTGCTCCTTGAAACAAACCCAAAAAAGTGGGATAAGAAGCACTTTCTCCCTGCCCTAAACCCCTAACCCCAGCATTTGTACCTATATTATCCTGGAAAACACTCTTGGCTCTCTAAAATTTGCTTGCTGGATTTCAGATTAAACAACTGAGGATCACTGTTTTTTCTTATATTTCTAATTATTCTTTTCCCTGTTTTTAATATAATTTATATTACAAGAATTTTGTGAGACATCAGCGCACTCACTAACTATGGGTTACTCAACACTTACAGTATCTTTCTTTGAGTAGGTCTGCCTTTCCATCTCATTTATTTAACCTCATTTTTGCTGATTCTCCATTAGTTTCAGAAGACCTTCTTCAGAACCACAAGGCTGTTTCAGAAAACAGAGTCAAGATTGCCAGAGATAAAGAAGAGATAAAAATTAAAATCACCATTTTGAAGCAGAAACTCAGTGTGGTAAAATAGCATCCTCTAAATTCTCTGTCAAACTTATATAGGTCTCTTGGGCTAATAACTAACTTGGAAATATGAATTAAATTTATTTTTGTAATTTAGAGCATCAAGTACTGCCCTTTTAATCTATATGCACCAGTGTTGAGGAAAATACTGAAACTGAATTACAGATCTTTGCTGTGCCAGGGGATACAGCAACAGTTTGGTAATTGCAAATTTGCCATCTTTTATTGTAAGGAAAGCAAAGAAATTACATGATCACCAAATTACTGAGGCTGAATAAGACCTGCAGGGTTACCAAGTCCAAGAAGTGACCCAGGAGTGCCATGCCCATGAGGAGAGGCCAATTCCCCCCTGCCCTGGCACTGCCAGCCCTGCAGGAAGGGCCATGACCCACCCGCCAGGGACTGATGCTGTCAGCAAGAACAGACCTCTGCCACAGGCATCCCAACAGGATGATTCCCTGCTTAAGATATTAAAAAGGCTACTTAAAAAGAAAAGTCAGCTTCTCTGGGAGTCTCCCAACAACTTGTGCGTGACCTTTTGCAGAAGAAAAGTCAAATTTTCCTGTTCAGAGCACCAAGTACAGGACACGGCCCAGGCACTGCCTGCAGAGCTGCACACTCCATTACAGCTCATTCTGAAAGAGTATTTTTCCAAAACTCCTAATAAATAGTTTTCACAGGAATACTGACAAAGCCATAATTATAGTGGCAATTGCAGGTGACTCTATAATAAACCATATTTCTTCCCTCTGAAGATATTAATTTACATTTTTGAAATGTTCATTGCTAAGCCTAAGATTGGGTTTCTGAATTGTGTTCAGAGGCAATTTATACAGCAGAAAAAATACACTCTATCCTAAATGTACTGAACACTAATTTAAAATGATCTATTTGCCATAATATACATTCAACCCCCTACTGAAAAGTTCAGAAGCTTCTCCTCCTTCACATACAGCTCCATCAGGCTATTCTGATGCACTGGGAGCCCTGGCACACATTTCAGATGAATTGTGAGGCTTATTTCAATTTTCCAGCAAAAAGCTATGGGTTAGACACACAGGTTCTAGTGAAGATATGCCAGTAAGCCCAAATCTCCCATGGTGTGGATTCAAAAGCATCATCATGAGGGCAGTTTAATTTATCAGAATATCAAGCAGTGCTAATGCTCAGCTACATATGATTATTTCTACAAATTCTTAACTTTGTAGGAAAACTAGTATCCATTTACAAGCACCTGCCTATGGGGCTCAACAGTACCCTGAAAATCAAAACCATTTTCTTCTGTCCCTCTTATACCTTTTAGTGTTAGAAATTGAACCTCTGTCTCTTTTTTTTTTTTTGGTCCATCAAAGTATTTTTTTGAGGAAAAATAAGAAAAAGAAAAATCATACAGGACTGTGCTAGGTATAAGATACAATCCTATCTCACCACATCTATAGCTCTAACTGTGTGGGGTTCTACCCTAAGTTTGGTAACTTTATTGACAAAAAATTCTATGGAAAACCAAAGCACTTAAAAGCGGGTTTGTTTACCCAGGAACGTTTCTTAATTATTAGGATATCTTAGTTATTGAAACAGCATCCCATCACAACGTTGTGAACCACAGCACTTTTTGGAGATGCACAACATATAATGCTTGTCATGGATAACTTCCAGTTACAGCTGTATTGTTAGTTTTCTTTTAAGCTTCTTGCTCAGAAAAGCATAATTTTACAGACAGCACTCATTTGAATTCCCAGTAGTGTTTTCTATTTTAGTTCCTGTGCGTCCAACTATTGTGTAAAGTAACTTTGCCAGTAAAAAAAAAGTCCTGTACATTCACTAAATGGGTGTGTTCTGAAACAACTGTGTGCTGAGTGATATGATAATCATCTGGGAGCTACATGCCATAAACAGCCTGCCCAGAAAAAGGACATGTCTGTGGCAGCAGATCAAGCTTTCTCTGAAGTTAATAATTTAGTGGTTAGCAAGCCCAGCAAGGAGAGGTCATAGTGGCAAAAAGGGCACGTGCAGGTTTCAGTAATCCATAATCACAACAAGGAAAAACATGACATGCTCTAAGTGTCTTTAATTTTAAATAAATATGAAAAGCTGAAATTCTGATGTACAAAAAAAATCCCAATTTTGTTCATCAGCTTGTTTCTTGCTGCTGCTTCCTTGTGGGCTGATTTTACTGAGCTCTCTGTGGCCATTTTGGATTCAAATAATTTTACATAATATGTGAACAGGGCCCACTGACTTTGAAGCTGCTGGGCCATTTATTCTGCAGGCGCTCTGAGGAAAGCACAATACCCATCCTTTCCAGCACTTCAGTCTGCTCTCACACAAAGCTGGTGCATTGCTCTTGCAAGCAGCGCTGCTGCATTCACTAAACTGAAGATCACCTATTGACAGCAGCTGGGAGAGTTTGTGTAAAGTCTTTGACCTGGCTCTGGTGTGCCTTGGACTGCTCTGGATCCCACAGAGCAGAAACCAAAGCAGAGAGGCCACAGCCCCTGTTCAGCCTGGAAACCCAGCGAAGGAAGGCACACCTCAGCACTGCACATTTAACTCACTGTAAGCAGCACTTCAACAACCTTTATCTGGCCTGTCTAAAATCAAACGTGATGCTCCTGCTTCTTTATTATTAATCAAACAGAAATATTCAATTAAGTTTCCCCTTATAATTAAACTTTCACTTCATGTAATATGCCATTTGTGCAGAATCTGCAGTTGCAATCATTACTGGAGAAAAGAAATGTCAACTTCAAAGTTACTAACTCCTACAAGTTGGAAATTCTGTCTTAGTAGATGATGGTTATAAGTTGTAGAATATTAAAATAATTTAAATTCAATTAAGCCCACATTCTTTTTCCCTAACAGGTGATGATGAAACAGATTATTTGAAGCAGTTAAACCAAAAGACATTAAATATACATAAACATATAGAAAGATTGAAAAGAGACAGGTAGAAATGCCTAACTGCATAAAGCTCATAAAGAATAACGAGTACAGAACTTGTACAAAATTCCGATTAAAATTCACAGAGTTGTATCTTTAATTCACTTTGACTGTCTGTAGAAGTGAATTCATCCAGGTACATTCCAACCTGCATTTAAGAATAACAAGGTACATGGTTTTATTACAGAAAATTGTACTTACAGACAAGGTATAATTAGTAATGTGGCAGAACATCATTTGTTTTGTGATATGTATTCAATGCCTCTAAAACTTTTACCCAAAGGTCCTTGCTCTTGGGACTTGGCAATGCCCTTTTGTAAAGTATTGCACATCTTAACAGAAATTTAGAAATAAATGCAACTTTGTTATTAATTTGTAGTTGCATTTATTGTTAGTAACCTGAAATATTCCCATTAATCACAGAGATCACAGTCTTACTACAGGACATAACTTGTAATTCACATCTCTGCCAACTGTGGCTGCTTAATGCACAGCAACAACAGGCAGAGAATGCTGTAGCAGCACCAAGGATGATGAACTTGTAGGGCTAATTTAAGGAACTATAAAAATATGCATAAAACCCCACAGATGTTTAAGAAACTGTAAACAGACAGTTACAACCTCCTGTATCCTAAAAAACAAGCAAAAAAAATCACCTTCCTGGCTTAACAGAATACAGTCAAAGGTTTTAGGTCAAATATGCAACTTTCTGAGCAGTGACTCAGTGAGGGAGATTTGGCCTTTTTTCACCCTGCAAAGGCAAGGCAGGTATAATCCAGGTTAAATTTCAGGTAAAACTGAGCCCTTCTGCCCACTGCAGAATAACATGACGTTCTGTAGCTTGCCAATGCTGCAATTTATATCAGAGATAAAATATTAAATAAACCCCACTTCCTTGACTTAAGTTAAATCAATTCCACCTCACTAAGCAGCACCTGCCTTCAGCACAGTTCCTAAAAAATACATGAGTACAATTCAAATAGGTTGGTCAGGAACAAAATACAGGTAAGATGCTCAAGTGAAAGAAAGAAACAGGGAGATTGATTCAGCAGCAGATGGTGAGAAGGCTGAGATCAATCAATACAAAACAGTGCTTGAGAGGAGACCCTGTGTGAAAGAGGCAGGAACACAAAGGGCTGAATTGCCAAGTGCAGTGAATGTAAAATCTGTAAGTACCTAATGGCCTCTCATCCCTGCTGATGGCAGAATCCATGGAGCCATCACCCTCAGCAGGGCTGGCTTGGGAATCCACACAAAGCTGCATCCTGAAAACTGCCTGAGAGGCTGAGGGCTTGGAGAGAATGACCAAACACAGACAAGGGGAATACAAAACCTACAAACTCTTGTGGATTAGGAATGCCAAGTCAGGCAAGTACAGAAAAGGGGTAGGTTTGGACTCCCCAGGATTATTCATCATACATCAATTTGGATGCCTTGGTAAAAAATGCAAAACAGCAGAGGAAAACTTGAGGAACGTTTATAACCTTGACACCTCTCCTACTCCAAATTCTGTTTCGTAGAAGCTGACTGAGAAATATTAACCAGAGGAGGAATAACTGATGGTCATGCCTCAGAAACTTCATTATTTTAAGAAACCAGTCTAAAAAAGTGAAACACTGACCACTTTGACAAGATTTTTTATCTCATCAGGAAAAATAAAACAGGTGGAATCACTCTAAAACATTTAGTGAAAATTGTCTTTGTTTGTAGCCCACTACATGATGAAAAAAAGAAGAAAGGAAACAAAATACCCCAGTACTATAGAAATATGCAAATAAATAATATCTCATAAATATGTGTATAAGAAGTATCATAGAAATATCCAAATAAAGAGTATAATGGATATATGTAAATAAAAAGCATCATAGAAATATATAAATAAAAAGCTGTCAGGAAAAAAAAAGAAGACTGACATACTATGAAAAGCCACTGCCAAAATAATGAGAACTAGAATTATTTCTCAGGTGCACTGTTTTGGATTAAGATGGAATTGTACAGAATTACTAAGTTATCACATGAAAAAGATAACTAACTTTCTCTTGGGAATTTACAAAATAGTCCAGGGAGCAAGATTCATTTTCATCTTTAATTACTGCAAAGATGCATTTGCAGCTAAAATGTTGCAAACTATCTAATGCAGAACATGATATGCATCCAGGTAAAATCCTTAAAAGGTAACAGTCATGAAAACCCTAAAATCCTGAGGAACTAAGAGTCTGGAGGATCTCACTAAAGGAAGGGATGACTGAGCTTTCAGCCTTCTCAGAGGGGAGAAATATGCAAGATTGAGGGCAGATTCATCTGCACCTTTTTCTTCAGAGCAGCCCTGCAGCAAGGCCCTCACCTGCCCAGGCTATAAAGCAGGATTCAGTGCACTTAAAAGCAATAAACCTTCACCAAGACACACTTATTTGGACTGCTTTTATACATATATATTCAACAAATACACGTCATGTTCAGTCTGGTAAGATCGATAAACATCTACACATAAGCTTTGATATTTTAATTTTGTTCAGTTACAAATAATCTGATTTTGAAGTAAATAATCAAAATTTACTTATTCCAAAGACCACTGTTAATTAAAATGAAGAGTAGCACCCAGACATCTTGATTAATTGTATGCATTTATTCCACTTTGTCAACACCTGCTTTTGGCAGCCAGAACAGATCCCTCATGGAACCTGATGTTTCACACCAATGCAAGCTTTTCATTATGAAACCTTATTGTGGTTTAAAGTTTGTGCACATTGAGCATTAAATGCTGTTTCTGTTGCACAGCTAACTTTAAAAATTGCATGGAGCACCATTTTTTCATTTCCAGTTCTGGCAAAATACGTCTAGAATTTTAACTCTGACGACCTGAACTTACTGCTGGTTGATAAGCTGAGGATTTTCAAATTAAGATTTCATTTAAGATTCTTTGTTCTGTAATAAGATTCCAGTAGTCTGGAAATGAAAGCAACAACTGCCTTGTGAACAAACTTCTGATGAAAAACATTTAATAGGATTTTTCTGCTACAACTACCCATGTTCTTCTAGTACACAAGCTCTTCAACAACTCATTGTTATGTGAGACAAGTCTCCAATGCATGGGAAATGTGGACTCCCAAATTTTCTACAAGGCAACACTCACAGCATCTGCTCTCTCCAGAACTCCCTCACACGGCAGACCATGGATGGTGTGGGTTGGCTGGAATTTAGGAATCCAACAGCCCTCCAAGATTTGCCATCACAGGGAGAAAGCTTATAAACAGTGCCACTTAAAATTAATTACCTGCACCTTGTACAGTAATTTATAACCTGCAAGCTGTCTCTAAGTGTTTTCATAGCAGATTGGGTATTGCAAACAAACCCAAACAGATACGGTAGCAGTCAGCAGTTTGGGAGCTATTCCTCTCTGACTTCCCTCAAATTTCCTCTATGACTTCCCTCAAATTCTCCCTGGTCTATCAAGTTTCCCCTCAAGAACACTTAGTATCAGAATGATTCCCATCAGCCGAGTATAAGTAATGGTTTTGCAATCTCTATTTCACTCTTGTATGCTGCATGTGAAAAGCTTGATCCATTGCCACTGAATCCAGCCAATGAAGACAATGGAATCAGGAACCAGCTCTTAATTACATTATATTTTGAATGCTTAGAACCTAAGTGTCAAGCACTGCAATAATCCCAGATGTCAGACATCATCACAGCATGGGGCTAGATGAGGTACTGAGAATAAAGGTATCTGCTCAAGTCAAGGGTATTTGTACCATATTTTAGCCTAAAAGCCAGAGTCCACTATCTACAGTAGATTATGCAGACTTTTTTTTTTTTTTTTTAAGTAATAGAAGTCATTAGCAATTTTTGATGAAAAAAATACCCAAACTTGCCTACATGAGCATTAGAGAAGTACGGACAACTGACCAGTGAAATGCAGAATGGATTCTCTGTGTCATTTTCATTTCCCAATACACATTGGTTTCCTCCAGTAAAAAGCTTTGAAACAAGATACAAATCTAAAAGACTGATACAGTAATTACATGGTAAAATATATAACATTTTGCTCAGAATTTTTCCCAGTCGTGTACATTCTGCCTACCCTGTTCAGAGGTGCTCTGCACACAACATAAGCAATGTGCAATGTGTTTCATTCTCTAAGGCACCCACCCCACCTGCAGATATTACATATAACAGTGGACACTAAATATAAACAGGCTGTAAGGGTTCATCAGTTAGTTCAGAAGATAAAGATAAAAATCTTCCCTGCATTGCTGTATTGTGAGGCTGATGATAACAAAGGGAATAGTGATGATTGGAATAAGGGTTTTGCCAACTTGAAATCTTCACCAAGTGCAAGCTGCCTTCACACATAAATAGTTAAAACCCTCTGCAGCCATCCCTTTCCTTCCAGCCTCTGTTTATTTATGTATGTATGTGCATTCAAATCTGCAACTTCCCAGCTAATAGCTTGTCTGCTAACACCTCCTGTATGACATTTGAATTCTGCCAGTTATGTTAAGTACGAAACAAACCCACAATGAAGCTGCAGATCAAAAACAAAACAAGAAGATCTGAGAACACAACAGAGAAAAATGCTATTATTAGCACTTAAACCTAAAAATTCCACTTGGGTAAAAACACAGAGGTCTCTTCAATGCCCTGCCTCTTTATCTTGCAATACTGACATAAGTGGAGAATATAAGTGGCCATTATAAGTAGACATACTCACATTAATGGGTATTATAAGGCTGAGAGAATATATATTGTATGAAGTTTCCTTTGCCAATCAAAATACTTGCACTTCTTTTTCAGAGCCCAACACACAATATGCTTCTCCAAATTCAGCTTCCAGAACAGTTCAATTAAGCAAGGATGCAGGAAAACAGAGATAATTTATTTTTGGTCAATACAGTTTTGTT
This sequence comes from Zonotrichia albicollis, assembly GCF_047830755.1. Classification (NCBI taxonomy): domain Eukaryota; kingdom Metazoa; phylum Chordata; class Aves; order Passeriformes; family Passerellidae; genus Zonotrichia; species Zonotrichia albicollis. The sequence continues at coordinate 8,336,800 of NC_133828.1, read as the reverse complement.
TGTTTCTCATACATATTGTATAAATCTATTTAATTTTTCTGTTTTCCAACTTACACATCAAGTGTGTCTTCTTCAGAGCAACCTTTCTTATACCAAAGTATCCTCCTCAAAAAATTACAGCTTAAAGATATCTTTACAAGATGCCTAAAAAGTTCAAGAGATCTGAACATGAATTCTTGCCCATACAACCCTATAAACCCCACGCAAAAGACAGAGCATTTCTGTCAAAGCTGGCTACTAAGACATTATGAACTCCACCTCTGGCACTCAATGCACTTCTGGGCAGGATCTTTCACCTGTGCAAGACAAAACTTTTACCTCCCAAAGATTTCAGAATCAAGTGGTGAAATTATGGTTACAGCCATAGACATGGAATTGTCAAAAATGTTGCTGCACCCAAGCCAGTACAGGCTGGCATGGCTGCTGTTATTTAAAGGGAGCACTCAAGTGTTTTCTGGGTAGTCACCAAATGAAGGAGGATTCTCTACGTGATCCCTTAAGGGCAGAATCTATATAATGGATTAATGCTGCAGCTTCCTATTTCTTCCTTCTTAAAATACCATCGCACTCACACATCTCAAAATGGCTGTGGTGCAGGAGAGCCAAAGAATTGCACTCAAATGCATGAACTTGCAAAAGGCAAATAGTTACCTGTGCTGTCACTGTTAGATGCCCACCAGAAGTTATGAGCAGTCAAATTGTTTTATTTTCCATGTGTGGTGACAGGTTATAAAAACCTGTTGTTCACAGATGAAAATTTAAGAGTATAGTCATAAAAATGGAGTTGTAACATTGTATTTGAAAATGGAGGTCCTTTCTATGGATAGCATTTGTCAGGTGCAGCCCTGCAAACTCTTTGCTGGAGAGGAGGAGAAAAGAATGCCTGCAGCTGGTATTCAGAGGTTTTCAGGAAATTTCAGGCGAAGCACCAGTTTTCGTCTTTTCCCTCTTTGGTCACTCTCCCAGGAGCGATGATGTCAGTAAGAGCTATGGGTGCACAGATTTGATCAGGGTTTCTCCCCCTCTGCAATGGACTGGAAGGAATGAATGAACCTGAGCACCCACCCTAACCTGCAAACAGCAGAGCCAGGCAGTCAGAGCTCTCCAATGAAATCACATTTCTGTCCCTGACCCATAAATTCACAAAGCTGCACTTCTTCTGTAGTCTGTATACAGAGACAGCTTAGAACACCCTTTTTATTAGGGCCATAAGAAAAGTGAATTATCCCACATGGCTTGAAGGGATATTAAGCACAGGGGAAGTTGGTCTGTGCCCTTGGAAGCCAGGCAGGGAAGTGCCAGCAGGAGTGCCCAGCAGGGAGAGGGGACACTCGTGGGAGAGGGGGCTCCGTGCTCACAGACAGGCACAGACCCTGAGACAGCACCAGGCTCCTGCCAGACTGGAAACCCTCCCTGCCAGAAGGCTCTGAGCTATCTCAGAGCAGCTGTGTGTGGGCTGCAGATACTAGGCACAACAGAAAGAAAAAAAAAGAAAAAAAGAAAAAAAAGGCTTTTTTTTCTTTAGAGTTTACTAAGCATTTGACAAACAAAATAATTGCCATAGCAACATGTGCGTGCTGTTGGACAAATATCTGTGTAAGTCCCACAGACTTAAAGGTTTAATTAGTCTATACTGGTTTAAAAACAAATCAGTACATTTGATTGTGTATTCTTGTTTCTTCTTGTTTATCAAACACCTTTAAGGACTACTTTTGTATTATTCTCTGCAGTATACATTTCCTGGGATCAGGGGGAAAGAAGCAGAGGGCTCAGAGACCTGCTGTGGAAATATTCCAATCTGGTGGAATTCTCAAATGATGGAGTGAGGCCCTCCCTCACCAACCAGTTTTGGTTTAGTTGTCAAAGAAAACACAAAAGTTACCAAATGCCCATTTTGAATATTCCTTCAACACATCATTTTCAGTTCAACACAAGAGGGCTGAAGATAGTTCTCAAAGTATCTTTTGTTTGTTTGTTTTTCAATTAAAAGGTAAGACACTAAGAACCCAAGAAATATACTATTTAAGTCAAAAGAGGACAACTAACAGGACACAAACGTAACATCATATGTGGGAGGATCTGCAAAAAATAAGAAATATCACGCAGAAATGGGTTTACCACAAATGCTTCCCTATTTTCCCATTCAGGAATAATTAGGAGATTTAAGTTTGATATACATTTAGGAATTCTATGCATCCTTTCACAACCATAATCTTCAATCAACACTTAGTTTAGTGATAGGATGTTAGAATTTCCAAATGATGACGTTTTCAAATCCATACACTCAGCTTCGCTACTTCAATCTGCAGAGCACAAATAAAATTTAAAGACATCATCACAGTAGACATTCCAGACAAGACTTAAGATTTAGAGGATTTTTTTATTCAGAGAAAATAAAATTAATTATACTAAATCCAACTTACTTTTTGTCTATGGGTTCCTTTTAAAATTGCTCTTATTTTCAATAAATATACATTTAAATTGTTAGGATGATATTTTAAGTGAAAAATTGCAACTTAAGAGAACTCCATGTTCTTTTCTCTTGATTTTTAATTTATGACTCTTGGATCTTCTTTTTACATTTTCCATTATTTTGTGGCTGAATAAGCATTAACAGTGTGCTCCTGAGTGACTGAGATCTCTGACAGCTTTACATATTCTGCACAGTCAGGGTTAAGATCCCTGTGGGTCTAATTATTGTGTTTGATTTGTGGGGTGGGCAATACAGTGCCTGATACTGCAAAAAAGTAAAATGCTGAATCACTGAAATACTCTTAATATTTTTATCTCTTATTTGCCTTTTTCACCACCTTGACCCTGCTCTTTGCAGACAATAAAACACTGTGTATCTCTTATTTGCCTTTTTCACCACCTTGACCCTGCTCTTTGCAGACAATAAAACACTGTGAAACTGGACAGCAGGGATGGAAGCTGCAATATTTTCACTTTTTCCCCCTTACTGGCTGGATTCCCAAAGGGGACATTCCTATGTGCAGGGACATGACAAATCATTCCTCAATCAGGAATAAAGTGAGAGCCTCTTTTAAGTCTAATAACTTACATAAGGAAGGGAAGGGAGAAAAAACGAATTCCTGCTGTAAATGACAAGCACATTTCAAATACCAGGGTCCCTGCATGTTTGTTTGAGTTAAAAGAAAGATAAACCAAGTTTGCAGCTACAGAAGATTTGGTGTGACTCTGCTTTGTAGCAACACAATGGAAATAAACCCAAAAATAAAGGGAAAACCTTACAGGTTTATCTTGTATTCATTGCATGATTCACTCAGAATTCAGCCCTGGGGGTAGAGGGAAACACACCAAACACAGGTGAAGTCTTCCCCCCTCACATCCTACCCAAAACCCAGTTCTGAGTTTGAAAAGGGTTTTATTTTAGCTCTGTGCACCAAGACTGATTTGAACTTCAGGAAAACCTGAACTAAATCAGATAAAGAATAAAGTGGTGCTACCTACATGAATTTCTGCAGTTGTAATTACATAATATTTCTCTCTTGGTATAAGGAGTTCTCAGGAAGCTTGACTGTAATCTTCAATCAAATGCAAATTCCTGATTTATAGGCTGTATCAACTTATTTAATTTGAACAATTATAAGACATGCAGTTTTATTGGTATGGAATAATTCTTCAAGCATTCTCCACAGATACATAAAGATCCTATTTTTTTATTCTGTACTTAAATTCTTCCAGCCCTTGCATATGATTATTGATCCTCCACACCTTCAGAGACAGGAGAACATTCAAAAGTAACCAGATCATTTTGCTTCCTCTGTTATATGGAACTGAGAAATGTGTCTTCCTCTCTGTATAAGCAGCTATTATAAACATGTAATGAGTAATATTTGAGGGTTGAAGGAGAAAAAGAAGATGCATAAATTCACAAAAATTCTGCAGGTGATTTTGCAGTGTAGTTAACTTTCCGAAGTTACTACATTGGCCAAAAAGACCCTAAATGGCTTCAGGGTGAGTCAGCTGTTCCAGCTATAGTAATCTTTACTGACTGCATCTTACATCTTACTTCTCCTGACTGCACTTATGCTGGTCTAGATCTTTAGATCTTAATTTTTTTTGCCAGAGTACTATGCATAGTAGCTTTTTTAGCCTATTTAATACTGGCTTTTTTTGAACCAAATGCCACAGAGCAGCTCTAACAAAATCTACTGACAATTAGCTCAGAATAACAGTTTTTACTGCATCCACTGAATCAGTAAGAGCTGGGGAATATAACAAGAAGAAGACAAAGCTGCAGACACACAGAAGAGAAATGAAGAGCATATTTTAGGGCTTCTCTGAAAGACTGCGCCTTGTTGACACTTCTCCAAACAATATACATCATTTTTATGTGCTATGCCCATGAGAAGTGGGAAAGAGTCACAAATAAAAATAGACCTTCAGGAGTAAGAGAGTACTTTATACCATAAGCTTGTCATTCATGAAGATGTAGTCAACACTGCTTGATTACTTATACATATTACTTCATTTTAAGGTTTTATTATGTCTTCCAACAATTTTCATGAAGCTTGTAATTGAATTCCCTCTTGTGCCAAGCTATTTTTATTTATTGATTTTATAAGTAAAATCAATAGAAAATATTGTCCTCTAGAATCTTACATTTGCTACTCCAAGGCAAGTGAACAAAAGGAAAAACAGATACTGTGCATCAGTGCATTGAGATCATCTTTCACTGTTAAAATTACTGTGCCTCTCCAGGTTTTAGTTGCCATATGTGGAACCAGAGATACCATGTTTAAGCAACAACCAGAAAACGGAAATAGGGGAAAAACCCCACCCTGATCCATCTTACAGCACTTTGCAATAACACTTCCTGCAAGCTGCAGTAATACCTGATACCCCAGGAGAGAGCAGCAGGGAATTAGGCAGGAGCACAGGGCAGGGCAGCCCTTGGCAGTGACATCCACAAAGGATGGGGCCAGTTCCTGTCTCTCCACCGCAGGGTACAGTGTGGCTGTGACCCTGAACCTCCCAGTGCTCCCAGTGCTCGGCCACAAGGCTCTGCCCAGCCCAGCCCCAGCCCTGCTGCCAAGGACAGCCACCCACAGCCTCAGAGAGCAGCACAGTGGCATAAATGGCACAGGTCACCCTTGACCTGAGAGAGCAAAGATCTTGTCATGATCCCTTTGCATTCCTGCTGCATTCACTGCCTGTCAAGCACACTCTCACTGGTCACATTCACACTAAGTGTCAGGACACTCAACTGTGCTTTCCCAGCAAGTGATTTTTCCCTTTATTCCAAAGCAGAGATTGGATACTAACTCTTATTGGTGTCCCAGGTTTTAACTTTTATATTTTTCAGATTCTGTGCTACTTTGGTGTGTAGTTCTGAGCTTCATATGAGGGGATAGTAAGTACTCTTCACAGAGTAGGGAGACAAAACAATTCCTGCTCTGGCTGGGGACCAAGGACAAATGATCCAAATCTCAGGCCCAAGAGCATAAAGAGTATACTGAAGAGAGAAAAACAAGGATGGGACTTCATAATATAAAGCTGTAATTGGACAATTAACTCCAATATGCAAATGGACCAGAACTTACTAAAGTGTGAGACCCCAAGACCAGCTGTCCATTTTGTGACCATTTTGGGTTCACCTTGGGTGTAGCCCTGGCTGGGCTCTCGTGCTGCCCAAGGTGCATCCATTGAGGACTTCTAATAAACACCTACTTTATTCTTTACCTCCATCTAGTTTCTGTTATCGGTCAGCCTTCACAAAGCATCATTATGGGAAACAAACTACAATATCAGAGAAACAGGACAGCTCTCAGAACACAAAAAGTACACCAAAACCATGATATAAATATATTCTTAGAACACTTTGGAATTCATTATTGGAGGACACTGTGGTACATACAATCTTTACAAGTGATGAAGTATTTAGAATGAGAAGAGACTCCTCTTAATTCTCCTCTTATCTGTAGATGGAATTCTGCTTATCCAAGGTAAGATCTAGATGACAGTTTTCAGTCTCATTATGAATACACCCTTCCCTGTCTGCAATAAAGTGTGTTGCTGAGTAAGCTTTGATTTCAAACTTATTTAGTCTGCTTAGGTATCTTTGTACATTTTGAGTCTATTGACTGGATTCAACTCACCCTAATACAGTCATTTTATCCACTGCCAAAACCTGAGATGGAGGAAAAAAAAAACCCAAGTACAGACTGAACCCTATTATTTGTTATTTTTGTTTCATTTAAGCTACTGAAACCTTTCCCTTGACTAACATAATCAAGTTGAAAAGATGGAGAATTTTTTTTGTCTGAAATTCCCAGGAAGTTGGAGATTCTCTTCTTTGTCAGTGAGACAGTAACAGTGGGACAGAGCAGGAATTCACTGAACCAGAGCTCCTGAAAATTCACTCCAGTATCAGAAAAGTTTGCTTACAAATAGTTCTTTGTTAACTCACTTTGATGCTGAATGGTTCTGGGTGATAAAAATTTTACAGTGTGTGTTTTAAGGAAAAAAAAAAAAAAGAAAAAAGGAAAGGTAATAGATTACAGATGAATGGCACAGAGATGAGCAGGAGTATTTTGTGTAGGACTGGAAATAAATGAATTCAAGTAATTTGAGAGTAGGAAGTCATCAGGGAGAAATATATCAAAGTTGAAAGATCAAAGGGATCAAATGTAATCAGACATAGAAATCTTTTCATATGTCACATGGTCCACCTACTTTATAATATAAAATCAGTCCTCTTCCATTACTATTTTTCTCCTTTGCACTATGTTCACTTTGGTTCTGAAAGTATTCAAGAATCAGTTTATACTTTAAAAAACTCGTCAAAGTCTTTTAATTTTTTTTTTTTTTAATCACTGGAACAGCTACCATAAGTACTGAGTAATGAGAAGACCAAATGCATCCCACTTCTCTCAAACCCCAGATTTCCCAGAATTTCATGCACAGACTGTTTAAGATTCCCCCTCCAGCTGCACAGTTGCTGCCTCTGCTCTGCCACTGGAAGAATGACCCTGAGCTGCCCTGCTCTGAAGGTTATCACTTTTGACTTATTCTTCTGCCTTATAGCATATTTCATTTCTTTGTTCTGATGTCAACGCTGTCCTTTAGCATACAAAGCCCTGCCTCGCCTCATCCTTTCAGAAAACAAACCAAGCATTTTTAGCTCTTCTTATGAGACAGCACATCAATCTCCCCAGATCTTTTCAAGGTCTTCTTCTTGCTCACTTCTTGAGCAAAAGAGAGAAAAATTGCTAAGAGAATTTTAAAAAAAGTCATGGAAAGTCTGAGATATCCAATGGAGATTAACTGTCAGAAGAAAGACACATTAACACAGATATCCTGACTGCTGCTTCTGCACCCACCTGTGCAAGGCCATGGCAGCTCCCTTTCCAATCTCCATGGCAAATTGATTTACTGCAGATATGTGCAAAGGCCTTAAGGTAATCTGTCTTTCCCACCCTAAGGTACTTTCATACAACTTTTTAAAAATTATGGAAAAAGAATGATTTCTTGTTTTGCCCATTATTGTTATTAGAGCAAAGCCACATAGTGTTGTCATTTAATATGCTGCTCAAAGAAAAAAATGCAAGGTCGAGCTTATTCAAGATAAGTGTTTTGCTCTTATGAATGCAAAAAAGTGAGTTGGTAAAGAATTTTATCCCCAAAAAATAAACAATTCAGTTAAGGATGCATTTTTTTACCTAAGATGACACTTTCAAAATAAAAGCTTTTGTTGAACTGTGTTTTTCCTTTGGCATATTAGAATTTATGCCTTGTAAGGATAAAATAAAAAAAAATTGTAAATAAATGAAATATGTCAGGAACACAAATCTCTAAGAATCTATTAATTTACAGTGCATTCTATAAATCTTCCTCAGCTAACCATAACAAAAATCATTATTTCCAAACTATTTCATGTGAAGATTAGTGTGTCACTTCCACAAGATTTTACAGAATAACAGAATAGTTCAGGTTGAGTAAGACCATTGAGCCCAACCATTAACCCAGCACTGCCACTAAACCATGTCCCAGGTGAAGTGACACATCTACAACCTTTAAATACCTCCAGGCATGGTGACTCAGCCTGTTCACACCAGACTGAAGAGAATTCACTGAACTTGCCTGTCTGGTGTGAGACATTACCACCAAAATGAGGCAAAAATAAAGGTTTTCTGTGACCACCCATGGTCCCCCACAATTAACAACACGACACCTACTTCCAGTAAAATTCTCCACAGAAAATTCTTTTGGAGATGTCAAGAGTGTAGCTCTCCGAACATGAATTTTTTCCATTGTTGGACCAAATAACTACCAAAAGTTTTTTATAAATATATTTATATGTATCTAGGCATACTTTCATGAAATATTTTCAGGTTAGAGTAATAAAGTGGAAAGTACAACAGAGATGAAATTTGATAGACCATTTGTGTAGTAAACTACATCTCCACAGCTCTTTAATCAATGTCCTGAACAAATTACCACTCATTATTTTTTATGCATTGTAAGAGAACACATGACCATATATCACTCTCAATGATCATAATGTTTTATGCTAATTTAATATGCTACCATATATAACACCTCAAGGTTAAGAAGAAAAAGCCTCAGACATTTCTGAGAGACATATAGCTCAGGAACTGACTTTCATTTCCATAATTTAAGTAAATGTATATATTGACAGATATGCTATCCACTGTCCATTTGGAGTAGTGTATCAGACATAAAAGAGTGGAAGTAAGGACTAAGTTTAGCTGCCAGAATTTTTCATCCACTGCATTCATTTTTTACTCTGAATGATATTTCATCTCATTTCTATACATGGGAATGTTTTTAGCCTCAGACTTTTTGGACAGCCAATCCCAGTGGCAAGAACGTTATAGGAACTGGGATGAACTGGGCCACCCTTCCAGCCCATGGCACACAGCAGCACTTGGCAGGAGTGAGACCATCTGCCCTGTTCATAGAACTGCTTTCCATCAATAGATCCAGTTTGGGTCATTTAACACCCCTAAGATTTAGACACAAGCAGCAAAATCAGCACAGGAGCTCTGCAATCAGCCATCTTCTCACATTTAGCGCTGCCTAAGCACACTCCAGTCTCACTCTGTAGCCAAATCACAAGAAGCTGCAAAGAGACTGTGTGTTCTGAATTCCCATTTTTCTTTGGCTGGAACACACAAAAGATGGTTATAACTGATTTATCTATAAAACTATCAAATATAAGAGAAGCAATAATGAAAGCAGATATTACTAACTGTAGCAAGATGCAAAATAATGAAGTAGGCAGATTATGGATTAAGTGAGGATTTTTTGAGATCAAGAAACATATTTGAAAAGGGAACTTTCTCTCTTAGGGATGGAGAAGAAACAAGAAGGAAAATTAAATGAGTAAGAGAGTGCATAATATCTGGGAGGGCACAGGATTAGTTCAAGTCTCATAAACACTAAATGAAGTAGAGAAAACAGAGGAAAGAGAAAAGCTAGAGAAGTGGAAAAGGCAAAAAGAGAAGCTGGGATGAGATTTCTCAGTCAACTTGGTATTTTTAATGTGCACATGGAAGTATGGACAGAAAACACAGCAAGAGTTTGGGAATGCTTCTTGACAGAACATAACACAAAACCACCAGGATTAATGTAAAAAGCTGCAAGCTTCAGACTATTAAGAGATAGAGTAAAAGGAGGAGTTAAGAATGACATATCACTGGATATCAGTAATAGGAAAGAGTGGGAGAGAAGAACAATCTGTTCCTCACTGTGACCTCTGCTGATTCTGTGGTTTTCCCAATCATTTGCTTGTCACATTTTCAAGTTCTAAAATCCCATTTCACTGTAAGGTTGCAAGAATTACTGGAACACTCACACAAGCAAAACCACCCAAATAGACAGCCTTTCTCTGAATATCCAAAACAGTTCATGATGCTCTTCTATTTTTGGAACACTATACAAATAGGACATAAATTGCAATGAGCTACCATAACTTTAATACCAAGCTCATATTTAGATTTTTACTTTCCTAGCAGTGTTCACTGTATGGTGCATTTAATTTGATCTGAGATACTGAAAAAAGAAATTACAGCACTGCCAAAGCAGATGGCTGCTCTAATGAATACCACAGCTGAGAGCCACAGTGAAATTCCACTCACTAGAAATACTATCAATATACAGATTTCCTTTCTCAACTTCATATCTGCTCTTTTGGGGAGGACTGATTTTTACATGCCTCAAGGTGTTGGAAACCAAACTTCAAATTTAATTGCTGCATTTTTATTTTATGTGTATACATATTAGCTGAATGGTTTTTAAGTTTCTTATGTGTAAGTCTTATCGACCACCCACTCCAAATGCTCCTAATCTTTTAGCAAAATGAAGAATTAAGCCTAATACTACACTGCAAAATAGCCCAATGCTTTTTTAAATGAGCCTTTTATAGTATAAAATATTTTAATAAAATTACAGTACAAATATATTATATATTTACAGTACTATACATACTGGTGACAGAGAAAAAACTGAGACACATGAAAAAAAGAATGATTACCTGAAAAACAGGACAGACCTAAGGTCTGTAACATTTACACAAAAGCCTTGCTTAATTTCAAGGTACAACATTTGATTACAGAAAAATTAACTGGGAAATAGCCATATACTCCCCATTAAAACAAGTACCACTTCAACTTCCTAATTTATATTTAACTACTGTTTATTTGTATTTTTTCAGGTAAGTTCTTCAACCATTATGGCAACCTGAGCCTCTGCGGTAGAATTCCAGGCTAAGAAAGCACAACATTTTCCAAAAAAAGACTCTTCCCCTTTGATCAACATCCACAGAAATGACAAATATAAACCTCACAGCAAAGGGTTGAGACCTGTACAGTAAATTAAACTATTTATGCAGTCCACTCTCTGAAAGAAGCCTCCAAAAAAAGGTTACATTAATACCAACGATCTGCCCTGAACCTGAAGGACACTTTGATGAGCTAAAAGCACATTTAACACCATGCCCTTTAAGATCTACATTATGCTGCTGTACTAAAACTTCCACTGTTGTCAGTGTTGCTGACTCAAGAAGAAATGGGAGACTAAAATAAAGTAGCACTGGCATCATTTGCTAGGGAGACACAACGTTACTTCTGCCAGCTTCATTTTCTGTCTCTTCCTAAGGACTGAAATTCAAAGGGTCAAGGGAAACTGGAATTGGACTCTTGTGATTCTCAGGGGTCCCTTCCAACTCAGGATTTTCTGTGGAATGGTTTGATGCACCTTTACAACACAAGGTCTACAAGATACCAGTAAGGAATAGAGATAGAAGTCTATTGCAGCTGCAAATTATCTAAATGTAGAGACAATCTATAATATATTTATATCTATAAACAAGTATAAAATATATCTATATATTCTATATAGAATATATCTATAAACAAATAAGCCATCAATGGATACAACAGCTTGTGCTACTAATTGACAGAGCATCAAACCAAGAACAGCTTTTCAGCTTTTCCACAGGCAAACCCCTCCCAGGCTAATCTAGCCATAGGTATAGACTCTTCCTCCTACCTCTCCTCCAAGATAAGTTTGGAAAAAGGTGATTTTATTTTTCAGGAATAAACTATACAAATGCATAAATCCTCCATCAGAGCATAAATGTGAGTTGAAGCTGCTGAGCAGACATTGTTAGAGCCCGGTTCAGACCCAGGGGACAGCAGAGAGACAAGGGATTACCAGAGGACAGGCTGAGGTTCAGATGTGCTTTGCTCTGAGCATGAGTTGCTGCTCTCCTCTGCTCTGAGAGCCCGGCCAGCACTGCTGCTGGAGACCACAGGAGGAACCAAAGGCCAGGTTCATCTTCTACTCCTGGAACATAAATCCCAAGGAGAGAAGAGCTGATTCAAGTAGGAGTGGTACCACTCCAAGCATGGCTCCCCAAGAGGGAGGAGAAGCAGAGGAACAACTGTGACCGTGGTCACGGGTTTTCAGGTGAGGGAAGAGATGAGGATGTTGACTCCATGTTTTGAAGGCTTGATTTATTATTTTATGATATATATATTACATTATAACTATACTAAAAAGAATAGAAGGAAAAGTTTCATCTCAGGTTAGCTAAGCTAAGAATAGAAAGGAAAGAATGAAAACAAAAGCCTGTGGCTTGGACAGAGAGACAGAGCCAGCTCTCCTGTGACTGGTCACTATATCCAAACATCCACATGAGACCAATCACAGATCCACCTGTTGCATTCCACAGCAGTAGATAACCATTGTTTGCATTTTGTTTCTGAGGCCTCTCAGTTTCTCTGAAGGAAAAATCCTAAGGAAAGGATTTTCATAAAAAGATGTCTACGACAAACAACCTGGCTCACACTCCCCTCTGCAGCCTCCTAAACATGTTAAACACAGCACAGTCACATGTGTCACATCAAACAGCAGAGGAAGGGCTAGAAGAGAAACCATGGGCACACCAAGCTGACAGGGACAAGAACTTGAATCAGCTCTTGTCTCAGCATCCACAAAAAGCAGATGCAGGTCACATTCAGGAAGTTTTCCACTGGAGGAAAACAGTTTTAAAATATCTCTAAGATAATGACAGAGAAGACGGCAATTAGAACCACTGCGAGCTGACAGTGCATCAGGGCCAAGTGAATTGCACTCCAAATGCTACAGAAAATAACAGTGACAGCACCAAGCTGTCAGAAGTCTCTGTCACATCTGTCCCTAAAGAGAGGGAACACCATGAGAAACAATTGACTTGATCTTCACAAAGTTATAAACAATCTACAGACCTAAAGGCCAACCCACAGCACAGATGAGCTGCTGCAAACATTGATAAATCCTCTACAAGATCCTGCTGAAAATCCTGTGCCTCATTCATTGTCCACATGGCTGCTGCTGTCACACTATGGGGATGACTTTATTACATTTGTGTGATAGGTGGACAAAGGCTAATCCAAAAGTCCATTTTAGAGACAAGAGTAAAAGTTCCATTGACTTTAATTGCATTTTCATCAATTTCAGATGTGATAAACACTTGATGGCTAGATAATGCTGGCTACTTGAAAATAAAGTTAATGATATTTCCTGTGCAGTGAAAGTGTGAGACTGTGGAAGAAAATTAAATTCTGATGTGCTTGCACTGGTTCTCTGAAGTGTGACAAGCATCTCGGGAGCACCCATGGCACTCTCTAGGTTTTTGATCCTTCTTGGAAGGACCTTTACATTTGTGAAGAGCAGACATCCTCCACGGGGCAGTTTTTAAACAAGTTTCCTCATATTTTGGATCATTTACCATTGTTGCAGGTACTGATACTTGAACTTGTCTTTGAAGTGACTGATTTTTTCCAGAACAGCGCCAGGATTTTAAGATGTGACTGATTTTTTCCAGAACAGCGCCAGGATTTTAAGATGTCAACACACTTGGGTGTTTTCTGCTTATGAAAAACATGCAAACAAGGCTGACCCTTCACCCTTGCTGAAAAAGTTTGAGTTAATACACAATACAAAATTTCTCTTGTTCAAGAGTAAAAACATTTGCTAAGTATGTCATAGTTACACCTTCAGTTTGTGTATTTTATTATTCTGACCAGGAATCTGCTGTTCAGAATGAAAAATAAGCTGCAATTCATGAGATCATGCTATGATTTTTTTCAAGCTGCCTTTTTTTCCCTAACCTGTCTATTTTAAGCAAAATTTAATTATTATTCAATATGCACCGCTGATAGAGACAGAATTATGCAGAATAATTGAAAAGCATATTTAGTTTTTTCCCCTCTCACATTTTAGAATAATTGGCTTCCAGATTTGGCCAGCCTGTTTGATACTTAATCATAGCAAAAGTGATTGTGAACCTTTGGTAAAAGCTTAGGTTTTCCCTTTTTCTGATTTTCCTCATTTTTGCAGCAGAGAAATATTTCAGGATTTCTTCCCATCAAACATGATTGATACAGAAAGAATGTAGAGAGAATGTTCACATGTCTGGAGCAGCTAAGAATGAGATTTGTAATATTCACAAAGACATGGAAAAGCCTGGAGATTACAAACCTAATCTTAATAAAAGAAATGTATAGATAAAATTATTGAAAATAGTTTAAGGAATATTTACATATTATTTGAATCTTTATGAAACTGAACATTTGGGTACATATTTGACATTTGCTTTCCTTCTTGGAAGTTGTTCTAAAATATAATGTTTGTTTGGGTTTTTTTTAAAACTTAGCAATCTTTATCTCAAGGGAGAACGATCCTGGTGTGATGGTGCTGACTCAGACTCAGCCACAGTGAAAGATCTTGAACGTCAACAAAGCAGGATCAGCACTGAATCTAGACCCAAACAGGCCCTGAAAATGCACAGTCCAATTAGGCTTGATTGTATTTACCACCTGAAATAAGATGTGCAGATTACATTTGGAAGTTTTGGTTTCAGGACAACATCACTGACAGAGTTCAGTCAAACGATGCATGAGAACATGGACCAGACTGGAGAGGTATTAATTACCCTTTTTGCTTTCTGTGTGCTTCTTCTTTGTATTGTTATTTAAATACATCTGAAAAGATTCTTTAGCAAATGTTAAGGAAAAAACCCAACACCCAGAAAATTACTAAGTCATCCCTTAGTTTGTAAATCTAATTCATAACACTGCAGACAAAGAAAGATGTTAATGGCTATTGGTATAAAATTCATGACTACTGACAATATGTACTATTTTGGCTGCAAGACTAAAATTCTGAATGTGTGATCAATGACAATTTTAAGATTAAGTGACCATTTGGGATTACATTCATCAATACTAATGGTATCTTATTTAAAAGCTTAATGAGAAAGCTATAATGCATATCACATTTCTCAGTAAGAAACATTATTATTGAATTTCAGAGAGACAGTATTATGAAAAATGAAATAAAAGCAAAAAAAGCCCATTGTTTAAAATGGATTTTTTAAAGTGTATTGAACCCATGAACTGGACTGCAGGCATTTGCTTAGAGGAATATTTTTAAGGTAATTCCATCTTGTTTATTTTCAGTCCATATAAAAATAGTGTGTCTAAGTTAAGCCTGAAATTAGTCACTATAGAACATGAGGATATCTACATCATATAAAACATAAATGGCATTTTCAGCAAAATGTTTTAACATAAGGGGACAGTCAGACGCGTGAAGTGATTTTGCTCCTCAGAGGTCATTTATTCACAGTATTTGATGTGAGCCAGCTTTTGTATTTGAGAAATCAATAGGAGTAGCAGGTGAAGTAGCAATGATTCATGCTCAGGGTAAAACCTGTCAAACTGAAAGATGTAGAAAATATTCTTTTAGTCCTTATTGTTTTGGTAGAGAGGTAGGGAATTTTATTTTTTAGGAGCACAGAACATAGAATTGCTAAAAACAGGTGGTTGCACCAGTTGAGTCTTGTTTGTGGTGAGCTCTGGCAGATCTCAATCCAAATTAAAGCTCTGTTCAGCTTTTGCAGCCTTTAACAGCTACTAACACAGTCCCCAATTAGGGCTCCCAACAGTCCGTGCCCCGTTATTTATTCAGGCTGTCCTTGCATGTCTTTCTTTTATTAAAACAGCCTCTTGGTTGGTTTTTTTTTTTTTGCTTTTTTTTTTTCAATTCAGCATTGTTGAGGAAGTCTTGTTATCACATATTTTGATAAGAAAAATAATTTCTACACCATCTTCTAAAAACCCCCAAACACTACATTACCAGTGTATAACTGCCTTTCAGTTGTACGTGATTCCAGCACAGAAAAGAGATATGTGGAATTAAAAACATCACAAAACAACCCCGACAAGGTTGTTTTGTTTGTTGAGAAAACCCCAACATCTTTAAGACTCTGGGTTTTTCTGTCAGTGGGCTGTGACAGACAAACTCTTCACCTGCAAAGGACATTTCTGGGTCATTTCTGCACATTATCCCTGCACAAAAGAGGAGCAGGGAGGATGGGACAGTTGCCAGTTTCACAGTAGAAGGCAGAACTTGTGCTTTATACAATAAATTGTGCATAGATTAGGGGAACTGATGAATTAAATAGTACAATATTGCCTGTTTATATAGCATTAGCACAGTGGGATTCCAGTCCCACAGATTATTATGGAATGTAGGAGTACAACCACTCTGAAAATCAGATTTCTGTTATGACTGAGTTTCTAAGCTGCTGGATCTCAGAAACTCAGCTGGACACCACCTAGGTCCTCCTGAAATAACAGTATTCATGCTTGATAGGAATGACAATACTATTGAAAAGAAATAGTTTTTCTGTCAATAAACATTTTCTTTGAAAAGCTAAATGCCTTCATTCTTTCTGAACAACAGCAAAGTACAATCTTCTTTTTCAATACTGGCTTTGAACAAGAACCTGAAACATGAATTCAGATTTTTCAGCTCTGGTAACTCTGAACAAG
Source organism: Zonotrichia albicollis (assembly GCF_047830755.1). Lineage (NCBI taxonomy): Eukaryota > Metazoa > Chordata > Aves > Passeriformes > Passerellidae > Zonotrichia > Zonotrichia albicollis. The sequence continues at coordinate 8,320,430 of NC_133828.1, read as the reverse complement.
GAAAAAAAAGGCATCTTTTACCTCAATTCGAATTATTTATTTTGCTTACTTCTAAAACTTGAGGTTGAGCAGCAATCCTATAAGTATAAATACAGGATAAATGGAAGAGAAAAACTCAGTAAACTACTTGAAAAGCAGCAATACGCTGCTTGATGTGGTTTATTAGGAAAAGTTATCTGTTTTTTTTAACTGCTACACTAGGCTGAACTTGCATATGTGAACCAACAGATCCCTTATGAAAAACAGGAAGGGGATGCATAAGGACGGGTATGTGACAAGAGATATTCCCTTACTAGATGTAAAGAAACAGTGCAAGCATCCAAGTAGTACTCCAGTTTCCCATCTTTTCAGTTCATTTTTTTATTTTTAGAGGAAAAAATGTGTGACAGTTCCAGCCCTGTCCTGTAGGCCACCACAGTGACACCCTGGCATAGAGCATCCCCAACATCCCATCACAAACACAACAATAATTTTTACACAGAATTGCAGATAGATGTAGATCCTCCACTTACAAGTCTACTACTTCTACTAAGTGGAGAGGCAGTAACCTGTCTGATGGACTGAAGGCAGCACTTAAAGGACTACAACTCACCAGGAACAAAAGGTGAGGTCTGTTTTTCAGACAAATACAAAACAAGCATCAGTGTCCATGATTCTCACCATAAAACAGACTCTCTTTTCCCCATCATCCATTTATGGGTGCTGGTTGCTATTGCATTTTGCCACATAATTTAGATTAAATCCTGGATAGAAGTGGGACACACTGCATTCACATGAATACTCACTCCTGAGGGATAATTCATGGTAGTAGATGGTGTCATAAAATTCGTTTGGCCAGATTTTACAACAAAACACATCATCTCCTCAGGCAAAGACCTTGGCTTTTTATACCTTTAAAATGCCTTGCTTAGCTGTGGAGCTCTATAAAGTCAAATATATGAAAAAGAAGAGCACTATGCCAAGAAAACCTACAGCCCTAGCTGTTATTTTACCAAACTCTGTCCATCTAAAACTTCAACTCAAAGTAAAACAACAGCCTTGAAAAGGCAAAAATTTGAGCAGCCTAATTCCACAAATTGCTCAATATCTGAACTTCTAAGCACCCAGTGTTGTCATATCTAAGAGAGGAACAAAATATATCACAAAAACTATTTGTAATAAATAAGCTCAGATTTTGGGGTGGATCTCTCTTAAAAATCCTTGCCTATTTTTTTTTCTTGCTGTCCTAAAGCTGATAAAAATTGGTCTTTCTTGTTTTTGACAGGAGATAAAGATGAATGGGAAAGTCATGTCAGGATCACAGCTTTCTTTACGATCTTGTAAGTTCAGGACTGTGCACATGCATGATTTGCTTCTGGACTCATCTCAAAATGAACAAATGAGAGATGAAAGATTATCCTGAGGACCTGCAGAAATACACATGAAAAACAGGTTTATCTAAAGAAACAGGCATTTTTTGAGGGAAAAGGTGATAGCATGAATTTTATATCAGATCTTTACTTCATGGAGAGCACTACATAAAATATTGTTGGCCAGATTGCTGCTGGTTTAAAAGGTCTTTTGTTATTCTTTTGTATGAAATAATCTTGTTGAGAAAATGCTGTTTCCATGTGCTGGGTGGCAGATTTCATTTCATCTTTGTTATGTGTGTTTCCAAGCCTTGGCTGATACACAGATAATGCTCCTCATAGTCAGACTTCCACAAGCACTGGATAAAAGATCTGGAAAACACCTGCACATGTTAAATCCAGTGTTGTGATTAAAAATAAGAATAGTGCAAGGTAGTTTCTTTAGCTTTTAACTTTTTCAGAAGAGAAATCCACAAATAAATTTCACTGATCCAGAGGTTTACTAGCAACTGAGCATTTAGTTTCCACCTGCTTGGAAGAAAGATAATCTTCTAATGCAGAACACATACTCATAATTTAAGACTTCAGTGAGTTCTTCCCCTCATGGATTCTCCTAATTTGCAGATAAAATCCTGAAGATCCTTTCAGTGCACTTGAGTAAGTCAGTACCAGAGGCAATCTAAAAGCTTGATGAGAATGTCACTTGTTTGTCCTTCATTGGGTGTGGACCGTGGTCAGTACTCCCTGTCATTATCCTCTGAAAATAGATATTATTGCAGCAAATTGATGACAAGAATCAGCACAAAGCAGAAAGTAACTTGGGGGTTCTTTGCTTCAAATGCTGTGTTGGAATCTCGTCTTTTATACATTAAACTGAAAATATTCAGATACACTTTTGAACTATTTCTACCACATGAATGACATTTAGATCTAAAATTATTTTTCCCCTTCCTTTCTGAAGAGTATTGAGTTAGTCTTCATCCTGATCTTACCATAAGAAGTGTTAAAATCTATTTCTTTTAAGCTACACATATTGTTTTATTAAAATTCTCGAGCAAAAAAAGATTACAATTTGAAGTTCTAATTCAGGAAAATATTGCCTTTTTTAGACAGTATTTAAATGCTCATGCTTCTAAACTAGAGCTGAACTTTAATCTGTTTTAAGCACATTTCTGAACCAAGAGCTAAAAAATTCACACATAATTATCATGTACTGAAAACAGAAGATGATGCCCTATTAATAGAAAAGAAAATGAAGTAAGAAAAATTCCTGAAGCTTGGCATTCAAAAGGGCTTTGAAAGCAGGGAAAAGGAAAGAACAGTTTGTTTGCAGGGAGACAAAAAAAAAAAAATCACAAGGATTTAATCACGTGAGGGATGAGAGGAAATGATCTCATCTACTTCTTCATTTGCTTTTCTGCGGCAAATTATGCTTCAGCAAGAGCAGTGGGAGAACATGCCCATGATGTGTGAGCAAAAACTCACTATTATCTGGAATAAACCTTTTTTTTTCATTTCATGTGGAGTCCAGGGACAAGCAGGGACAGTCTGCTGAGGGGTGTGATACCAAGTTAACACCAAAGTTTCCTAATGGTGAAAGAATTTCTTAGGACCTTAATTCTCACTCTTCTGCAAATTCACTGCCCCATTCTTTACCATTAATACAAGAACAGACTGTCTGATTTCCATTTCCCTATCAAAACTATAAATCAGATTTTGGTAGTTGTGAATTATACTACCAGAAGAGTGAGAAAAGTTTAAAATATCATTTTAACACAGTCCTTATTGAAAGCAACAGTGAAATAATCTTTCCTCTTGAAATCTCAGCTGGCTTAGATATGCTGTCACCCAGAGTGTCACATTCTTCAATGTGACAATCTTCAAAGGAAAAGCAAAAAGATACAGCCCTGCAAAACTGTCCCCTCCCTGCATACAATGGGTACAATAGTTTCCCTGGTGCTGTCTTCCCACTGTCCCAGAAGAATGAGGATGGCCTGACATCCAGCAAGGATGTCTAAGCTCATTTCCCAAATCAGTTTCTATTCCTGATCTGCTGCCTTGCACAATGAGACTTTTTCAGCGACACCAACCAAATTGTGGTGAGCTACAGACAGAAAGACCATGTGCCCTGCAGCTGAGCCATGGGAGCTTGGGAAATTCAGAAACCTTGGAGAACTGGTGAAAAGCAATCGAGGAGTGTGGACAATGATGGAATGCTGCAGCAAAGAACTCACAGAAAGGACCTCCACAATCACCACTCCATTGTGGTCCAACATGGAACACCAGCCAGCCCCAGGGCTTGTGCTCTGTGACTGCTGGGAAGGAGTGGAGGGAGCCTGACATCCAGAAATCCATGTACAACACCTCCAACCCCTCAGCAAAAGAGCTTTCTTCCATAATATTTTCATAGAGCTCCACCAAACCAGCTGCTATGCCACATGAAATGGTTTTTGTCCGTGTATGAAGCATAATTTAAATGATCCAATTATTACTTTTGTATTCAAAGATGGCTTATTTTCATGCAGATTTATGTTTCGTTATGCATAGAGGATATTCTTAATTGTGCTGAAACAACTGCAAATTTAATTAAAGTTTGCCAGTCCAAGCATAAAATAGATTAAAGAAAATGCTGACAACAGTAAAATAAATATTAGACTATTTAATTTAACATTTATTTTAAAATCCAAACATCAAAATAACCGTGTTCCTAATTACAATTTCATGACAAAATGTCTTGAAGAAGTATTTGTCTCTATTTCCCTCCAATCTGCTCAGCTGAAACACACTAGCTTATTTATAAAACTGTTGATTAATAAATCTGTTCCAGCTGTATTACTGTATGTTGCAAAGAGCACAGATTGATGTATGTAAACAACCATTATAATTTTAAACACCCAAATTCTTCACAGTCCTCAAAAGTAGAAATCCCATCAAATACATTGCAGGACAATTATACACCTAAATCTTATTAAAGAAGGGAAAATAAGGGGCAAACACAGCTAGTAAGGTTCAGAAATCTGTGGCAATTTATAGCAGATGGAGAGATCAGCTAAATACTTAATATAAGTTACTTATTGCTCCTTGAACTGGGTATTATTAGACTCAACCATGTGCTGTAACTTTGACAATAAAGAAACCCTTAGTTTCATAAAAAGTTACATTCAAAAGAGGCATGAAGAAAGAATCTGGCCTGGTTCTACTGAAACTAATTGGAAACTCTCCAATTAAGTTATGCTGCTTAGTATTGATTTTAATTTTATAGTCAATAAATTTAATCATTTATACTTAGCAGCTGGGGGGAAAGAAAGGTAGACAGGCAGATTTCCTCTCATCTAGATGCATTAAGTTAGGCTCTAACTGAGAAAAAAAATTCCTAAACCACAAGAATTATGAACACTAACTTAACTCTTGATGTAATTCAGAAGCATTAGTTAAGACGAAATATACAGGCTTTGCATGCCTTTCCTCCAACAGATTTGGAGGAAACAAAAGTGCCTTTCCAGTCTAACAAATATCCCAAAAGTCAGAAAATGTAGAGGAAAAAAACAAAATACTTTCCCCAGTTATTCACAATAACATTTTTTGCAACATCTGAATAAATTGACTTACACGACTTTTGGTGCTTCTTCCTTCCCCCTTAAGGAATACATTCAGGAGCTAAGGGATTATTTACACCTGAGTGACAACATCCAGCTATTTTGAGTTTTAGGACCACCACTTGTAGAAGACACAACAAGCACGGCACGTTCCTGGTTTGACAGCCACGAGCTCAGCTGGACCAGTCCAAGTGACAGAAGCCTCATCCAAAGGCACCCAGGACTGCCACCACAAACTGCTGCCCTACCCCTGTTCATTTCACTTTTTAATTTCTTTTTGTCAACACAGTTGAGCAAAGAAAACCCCTAGATGGAAAATGTAAATGCTGCAAACTCTTTCCTCTATGTAACTTCACTGTGAAAGGACAGAAAAGTTTCTTTTTGCAATGAAACCAAGACTGAAACAGAAAGAATTGCAAACTGATAGAATCAGCATACACTGAGGGCTCCCTGCATGTCAGTGGACCATCTTTATCATGGTGTTGACACATTTAGATGTAATAAAGTGTGACAGATATGTTCACATTTTTCTTATTTATCTTTATCAGCTATATATGTTAGTATATAGAGAAGAAAGAAGAAGAAGAAAATCTCAAAGGAAAAAAAATCAAAACATGCAAAATCAAAAATTCAATAGAACAAATGAAGAATTTAAGTCAGTATGAGGGATTATTAAATCTTCCACAAAATAAGAAGCAATCAAGAAGGGAAGTAGCAAGGAGCATAGGAATAAACTGGAACCATTCATCAAAAAAAACAGTGAAATGAACAACAGCACCTCCTGATATAAGCACATTGTAAGGAAAGCTTGATCTGGAATCCAGTACAACTGGTAGATGAAAATCCTATTTGGATGTAATACCAAGTTAACAAATCACTTTATATCAACACTGTCAGAACAAACAAAACAACCCAAACTTATTCAAGTAACCACTGAGTTCATCAATTCAGAATTACTCTTTCATGAAGAGCAGTTCATATTTTAGCAGCACTTTTTATACAAGCACCAATATACACAGAAGAAATTCATAAAACTCCGAAAGCTTTTTTTTAATTTCCTTTTTGTGTTACAAGATCTATCTTAGAAAACTCTATATAGTATTATTGATCAAAACTCATTTTGACAATCTAATAGCCTCCAATACTTCTAAATACTGTAAGAAACAAAGAATACACTGCATTTACAGGCATCCAGACTATCACACTTCAGACTCCTGAAGCCAACAATAAAAATTCCCTTGTGTGAATCAGCCTAGACCTTTTGTTTTGTTTAGTCCATAAATTACCAGTGCAGTTGTTTAAAACAGAAGGAATATCAAAAGATAGGATTGCACAAAAACAGGCAGTAACAGAGCAGTTTAAGGGTTAGAAAACCTCTACTGCCAAAAACAGCATGGCAATTTATCTTCCTGAGAACCAGGCAACACCTCCACACACATGTCAATACAAACTTCCCCATCATTGAACCAGAAAGTTTTGGGAAGAGAAATCAAGTACACAAGTCATAACATGTAGAATTACAAATGAAACATACAAAACAACAAAGTTCTTGGAGTTTTGATTTAGAGGCTCTTTGATTAGGAAGGCTTGGCTTACCTGTTTAACATCATATGCAAGAAGAACAAATCTTAGGTCTGGTGAAACAGAGTATCTTGATGCTTTGAAGGTTACCTGCAAGGAAGTAACAGTAAAAGTTAGCTAACAATAGAAAAGCATAAGATCCTCTTTCTCAAATTTTCCTGCAGCTCATTTAAGAATTTCTCATTCACAAGACAGAATTGGTTAGAAAACCAATGTAATTTTCACAAAATATGACTCACTAAATAATTCTTAATCTTATTAGCTGGTATTAGCACAATGGCAACAGACAAATTTGGCTTCAACATTAAATACCAATAAGAGGCCAATGAGTTTTTTTCTAGCATCACTACAAGAACTAAGTTCAAGGATAACAACTATAACCAAGTCATTCCCAAAGAATGAAGAAAGACACTTTGGTTGGAATGATTAAAGGAGAGATTCATCATCAGGCTGGCCCTAAAGATAATATGTAATAAAAAGAATAGGTGTGCACTACATCTTTACTGCTTTTCTTTTAACACCACATATACAAACATTTTGCAAAACAACTTGAACCACAGCAAAAGTCTTAAAATAAAGAAAATTCTTAGTAGAGAGAAAAGTGAAACATAAGGTAACATTATAAAACTAATAATGGTTTACATCCACTCAAGACTACATGACACCCAATTGAATTCAAGATTGTAATTTCATCAAGGGGTAATGTTGATGTCAGTTGATGTCAGAAATAAGTTAATGAAGCTACTGCATGAGAAAGATAAGAATGTGCTTTAAAGGGCACTGAAGGAAGTAATTTTAAATTAATCTCAAGACATCTATTTGCAGAATGAAAGGAAAAGGAAGAAATGAAAAATACAGATAAGAATAGAAAAAAAATAGGACACCAAAAAAATAATAGAATCAGAAAACATAAAATGAAAACAAATAAAAACAGCTACATAGGACAAGATCTATCCACTATTGGATTTCTTAAGGATCCTGTTCTGCTTAGCCTAATCCCACCACTAAACTAATGAATTCAGCAGGGGTTTAAAGGTACACAAGCAGGCAGTCACAAACTATTACATTCAGAGTAGCTAAGGAGCTATACCTGGAAAAAAAGAGCTTCCAATAAACTGAAAAGATGCTATATTTTGGTATACATATTACACGCAGTTTCCTAAGGTTCTAATATAGTTAGAATCAAGCTATCCAAAAAAACTAAAGGGAAAAATATTTTTGAAGATAATCTCTATGATTCAGCAGCATAACAGAATCAAAAGTCAGAAGATAATTCTGCAGTCTTGAGAAAGAAGGGAAAAAAAAAAAGACAACACACCTTAAACCATCCTTCTGTATCTGCAAATATCCAGAACAGAGTTCTACTGTGCCCAAATTTGCTTTTAGGAGTTAATCATCTTTAAGCAGAGACCATGCTAATCTGTGAGTAACATTCCCATCTCCTGTCACTTCACTGAAAATATTTTCAGATGTGAAATTTATCTTCTTTCTAGCAGTTTATTAATTATTGCCCCAGTACCTCAGCGTTTAGCACTGCACAACCCAGGCAACTTTCCAAATTCACTCCCAGGGAGTGCAGCTCCTACCAGTTCACACATTTAGCAAGAACCTCATTCCCTGATGGAGCCACCACAAAGGCAATGAGGCTCTTCCTGCAAACACCCGAGCAGCTCAGCTGCAAGCCATTGGCACTGCCAGGCAATGCCAGCAAGAGCTACTTGCATATTCAAGTACAGAGTGTTGTGGATTTGAGATTTCAAGTCTTTTGAATCCCACTAACCTTGTTTATTCAGCTTGCACTCACCTGCACACTTTTATTTGCCTCCAGATACAAGGTGTAAATTCAATGCAAAAAATGATGGTAATGAGATTTGAGAAAAATAGTTTTCTTTTTGGTAGCATAATGGCATAATTATTGGTAAAAGGAGTATAAAGCTGTGTTATACCAGCAGAAATCTTGTGCTCATTGCCAAAGATGATAGCAACGCTGATTTCTTTAAATTATCATAAAAATATTATTAGCCCTTTTATATAAGCTTGATTTACAATCAAGCCTTTAATAAAATAGATATTTAATTCTAATAGAATTGCAGAGAGATTTAAGTGACTTGAAGTGATAACAATTTCCTTAAAATTCTGGTTTTGAAGGGGTTTTTTTTTGGTAAAGACAAGCACAATTTTGGCAGTTAATTCACAAACACCTACTTATATGCACAGAAGAAGCCTTTACAGATTAAAAGCAGAAAATTAAATCACCTGAGTCATTCCTCCTGCAAGTAAACGCAAGATCTGTGAGTCACTAAAACAAAAGACAGATTTCTTTTCTTTTTCCCCCTTTTCAAACATGTCTAAGGGATTTCGTCAACCAACAGCTGCCTGACCCCATGGCTGAGGAGATTAGACCAGCTGGTGAAGGGCTTAAAATAAAGTTTCAGTTCTTGCTGCAGGAGATGAGATGTATGCCACACAAACCTTTGGGAGAGCATCTATTGGGCCAGTTTCTACAGAGGTTAGACAGATTTATTCATTAAAAAGAAACTTGAGAGGACTCTGACCCCAAGGGTTTATTCTCTTCTCAGGAGAACACATTTCTGAGTTTAAAAGGAAGTGTTGGGAAATACCACATTGGAAATACGCTAGGAATTAAAAACCCTCAGGTGTCTTGTTATCTGGAGGATGGCTGTTCCGCAGGTCTGCATATCCCCAATTTCTCAAGCTTCTTGCTTTGTCAGGAGTTATTTAGCCTTCATTAAGGAAAACAGACCTAAATGCTGCCCAATGTGACTATAACCCTATGGGCTTGCTGTGCTTGATCTCTAAGAAATGGAATTTGGAAAAATAAGCTCCAAAACTGGGAAAAACAGAGCTGCCTAATTAGGCAGAGTCCAGGGATGCAGAAGCAGGGCTGGCTTCCCTCTGCATCCCTGCTCACTATCAGCACTTGGGGACTGGGGCAGTCCAACCCTGTGCACTCCATGCACACCCTAATCCCTTTCCAAAGGCAGAATAAAGTTAAAAGGGAAGGGAGTTTCCTTGTTTGCCTTTATCCAGACCCATCAAGAGTTGAAATCCCTATAAAAAACATCAGCTCCATGCAACCAGAAAACATTTGAACTGCAGAAATTGCTGTAATCCTTGAATTGGTTACAGTCCACACTACTGCATAATTCTGAGACAAAATAAATGTAGGGTTTTTTAACACATGCGTACTGTCTTCCCTGCTTAATTCACACACCTGTCAGCCACTTTTCCTATATTGCTGTATTTGACATAATTTCACTTTTTCACACATAAATGGTCCTTATCCCTGATCTTTCATTCCTCACTCAACCAAATCTCCCACTGACTGTAAAATCAGGTCTAGCCATATGAAACATTGTATTTCTAGGTTTCTTTGAAATACTTTCTGTGATAAGAGTTTTAATTCTTCTCCTGACAGTGATGCATGATGTGATGACCTCAGTGGTCTCACTGCCACCATAGCAGTAAAAGCCAAATCCAGGCAAAAAGACAGAATTTGAACAGACTTGTGTCCTTCAGCTTTCCAGTTTCATGCTCTCACCCACCTTTCAGGAATTGCTAAAATATAGTTTTGCATGGAAAAGAAGAAGTGGCTTTTCCCATCTTTACATATGGGTGATTAAAATGGAACATGGAATTCCAGTGGACAATATATTCCCAAGTTTGATTTCCAACGTCAATATTTCTTTCTTTTTCTAACTTTGTATGTATGTGTGTTTTCCTGTTAAAAATAACTGTTATGATGGTGTTTAAGAGAAATTTTAGGCTTGGTTCAGGCTCTGCATCCTCAGCAAGGGCCTCTAGTATCAGCTCTTTTTATTTCTCCTGTTTTCTTAAACCCTAGTTCTGAGCTCCTGATGTACTGGTGACTCTCCTCATCTTTCACATACTATAAAATTTTGAGGCTACTGGTTTTGTGGGTTTTAACTACTATGACATTTAAATCAGTGCCTTATTCATAATCTTTCAAAAACATGGTAAAGAGCAAACAGATGAAGTTATCTGTAATACAGTCTAGCCCTGAGTTATAAAAATATTTTTGTAACATGTACACTTTACAGTCTTCTTTTTCCATATTTTCAGTTGGATGATTTTAAGCGAGATAATGTATCACAGTTAAAACTGATTTAAAGAAATGTTCACTGTTGTGGAGTCTGCATAATTGTCTGGTTTGGGTTTTTTCCTTTAGGTTTACCCCTCCTGCTGTTTCAGTTTTTTGTGCTTCTATTTTCCCCAGAAACTTTCATCTTCCACACTCCTGTTATTCCCCTTCTCCAGCATTTTAGTGCTCCCTTAACACACATTTAGGCTTTATATTTGTTTTATTGTTATTTTTCATCCAGAATGAAATATTTTAAGACCTTCAGGAATTTTGCTTTAGATCTTGGTGGCAACCAGGAAATTATACATCTCTTTATTGCACATCTACATCTGTATCAGAAATTTAACTTGATGGTGTAGTGGAATCTCAGGGGATGGGGGTTCATCAGGATTCACAGGTATCCAGCTCCACTTATCAGACAGGCATTGGCCAAATGGCATAAAAGGAGTCAGGCAGGATGGAATTACAGGAGCTGCAGGAGGAGGAGAAGGCATTTGGGATGTCACAGTTCCCTTGGGAGGCACTGGCAGTCCAGGAACAATGGGATTCTCCTTCACTGCCACTGCTGTGACTGAAAGGAGAACATGGACCGTGAGAAAGTAGCAGAGAGTGGAGCCCAGCAGAAGAGCAAGGCTGGAAACAGGGAACTTCTGAGAAAGACAGGCTGTAATTAGAAAAATGTGCTATAATTGGAATGATGAAAAATTTGGGTTTCCAAGGTTACGTTTCTTAATGCGGTGCTTCTTGTGTCACCTGAGTCGTTAATCTAGACCCAAAAATTCTGCAATGCCAGGTTTTGGAACTGTTAACCTTCAGGTTTCCTGTCCAGTTTAAATGACAAATGTGCCTTAAAACCATGACCTCAACTGACTTCTATGTTCTCAAAAACAGGAACTAAATTCCCCAAATCCAACTGGAACTGTGGGATATAAAAACAGACATGAACCAACTATGAGGTTTGCACCACCACCTCACTGATAGACAATAACCTCTAACCTGTCAATCACAGAAGTTTTTCCCTCTCCATTTGCCAGGACAATTGACATAGTTAACCCTTAAGTATATCAAGGAACAATCTTACCAGGAATAGTACTTAGAGAAATCCCACAGAGTTGCCGTAACCTGATATTTTCACATTTTTTATAGTGAAACCTCCTTCTTGGACAAAACTTGGACAAAAATCAATGGCCACCACCTAACCAAACCACAGTGACTGAAAAATCCTTCCATCTGTCAGGCTTTCCTACCCTGATGCACAGTGGTGCACTGCAACAATAAACCCTTCCTCATAAAAACCCCTCTGCTGAAAAGGCTGTGCTGAGAGGGTTATTGGACACCCAGAGGAGCATAGGAGAGTAGAGAGAATGTTACAATATTCATAATCACCTATTTACAACATGTGTGGGTCATTAAAATGTCCAGTGTTGCAACAACTATTAATATTTATGTGGTTATATAATGTTATTTAAGGTATTTACTATTATTCACCCTTTCATTAATCTCTTATGCAAGGTTCTTAAAATACAAGCATGTAACCTACTCTTGTAATTAAATCTACATTAATCAACAAAAGAACTGTAATTGCATTATGATGCTGCACTGAGTTTCATATCAAAAGAGGAAGGTGGTGTGGTGGGGAGCACAAAACAAAACAAAAAAGGTATCCAAAGAAAGAGAACAAGCAGGGCTGTTTATGAAGAACCCTCTGTGAAACACCACAAAATAGTCCCTGCCAAAAGCTCTGCTCAGACTGAAGCTCTCATTCGCTGCAAGGCCTCCACAGGGCTGTCACAGCCTGGTCCTGGTCCCTGAGCCAGGACTGCTCCTGCTCTGTCACCTTCTGACACCAATAGCAGGCAGCAAGGCCCTTCCTGTCCATCTTTGTGTAAAAGATGGTTCTCAGTAACACAGCAACACAACAGGCTGCAGGGTGTGCTCCTCTAAAGCCTCTGGAAACAGGTTTGAAACTCAGAAGTAATTGTTTGCTGTGCACCATGAATGCAGTTTCCCTTTGAGCTTCAAAAGAGTTGTGGAAAGGCACAGAAATCAAAGGGCACAGCAAGTCAGGAATTACTGGGGGTTAGAAGAGTACAGCTGGACAGTTTTCACAAAGTGAGAACAATTCCACTTGTATTGCCTGGTATTGAAAACAAATCAACAGATTCAAAATTTATCCCATCATGCACACTCCAAAGCCTGGAGGAGCCCCAGTGGACTCACTTGTGCCAGAGGACCCTGAGTGTTTGTCAGGGTGTGTGCATGGAATCTGAATACAAGCACCACAAAAGCAGTGAAACTGAGGGCTAATAAAAGCCTTACCACTTTCAAAATTATTGCAGCTTTTTAAAGACAGAGAAATGAAGGTAAAACTTCTGCAGGTTTCTTTCAGAGAATTCAACACGCTTGGAAAGTTCCATACCAGAATGTTCCCTACACACATTTTCTATCTTCTCTGTACTTGCTTTTTCTAGTAGATTTTATGTTTGTAAAACAGGCTTGAGAAGCTGAGATAGAATAAAGAACCAGATGGACAACTTTCCCTGAGCTAAAAGATCCATGTGTATTGAAGTGAAGGGAGAAGACCCATCTTCATTGATCAGCATCGAGCTCCGGTTTATTGATTCAAACATTCACTTTTTATAACAGTGTTAATTAAACTCATACATATTGCAAAATCCGAGCTCATCATAGGTTACAGAGCAAACTCTAACACCTCCTTTTGTTTTCAATACCTGTGGTTTGTTTATTGAAACCAAGATTTGTGTTCTCACAACTTACTTTTACTTTCCCAAAACAGACAAAGATAGAATGTTCACCTGTTATGAGAAAACTGTCTGAGAACCCTGCTGTTTATAAAAATGTGCCTGAGAACCTAGTTATTTACAGAAGCAGGCTTGGGAATTGCTGCTTTCAGCTGCCTTTTACTTTTCCATCAGCTGTATGTTTTCATGGCCTTTTTTCCTTCAAGCCATGTCTGAGCAAAATTCTACAACACATGTGGTCCTGCATTGTCTCCTCTTCAGCTTGTGACTGGGCTGTGTGTGAACTGATAACCTGCTTTTACTGACCCTAAGGAACAGCTGATGGCAAAAGCATTCAACAAAATGCTTGCTAAACACTGAAATTTCTTAGCTAAATGTGGCATAATGCCACTGATTTTGGAAGTGTAAAGTGCAATAAAGTATTGCCAAATGCTGAAAAGCTGGTGGGTTGTCACTTAGGCTCACAGTGATAGGCAGCCCAGGCAGATGATAGAGAACATATTGTAATCATGTATCGAGGCAGCGTCTCAAACACCAGGATGCCACGCAGTGATTAATGTCTAGGGCTTTTTCTGGCTCCTCTTCATAGGAGACTGGCCCAGCCTCCAGCTGTGAACATTTATATGCTGCTGGCTAAGGATATTAACTGTTTATTAGACAGCTGAAACAGGAGGGACTGCATGGATACAGTCAGAGGAAAATGTGTATTAGAAAACATCCTTAAATAATAACACTCAGAGATGTCAACAAATATTCTTTGTGCTTTGCAACCTATCCTTTTCACTTATGGCACTGGATTTGTTACCCATAACATTGCTTTGCTGATAGATTAATTATATAAAGGCCAGACTGTTTTACTAATTGATTACAGAAAAGGATTCCGTTCCAGAAGAACATGAGAATTTCTTCTACTTCTAAATAAAATCTGATTATACTGGAAAAAACTACTTTAATTCAGGAACTTGGGATAGATACTTCCCCTGTGTAATAGAAGTGAGCATCCCAGAATGACAAAACACCAGCCTTTCTTCTCTCCAGGTGCATGACAATTATTAATGGTACTTTTAAAGGTTGGGGGATTTTATTATCTTTATAGATGTTAACATAGGGTTTTTTTTTTAAATCTGCAGCCTGCTTTTTTGATGACACACCTACTCAGTGAGTACAGCAGATTCTCATTAGGGCTACCTGGCTCCTACACAATAAGCAACACAAAGAAGGATAAAAGGTGTGTACTTTGCAGGAGAGTGGCATTCTCTAGGAGGCAAAAGAAGAGCCAGTGATCTGTGCCCAGTGGAAGATTGCTTCAGGGGCTGAGCAATGAGGGGAAAAAAGAAAATCTCCTCTGAGCTGCTGATTCAAACACAGTCCAATCAGGGGTGACAAAGAGTCATTACTTGCCCCTTTTCTCTGCACAAGGAGTTTATCACAGCAGTTCAATTCTCCATGGACAATTATCAACATTACTGAGAAAACCCTGCAATTTCTCTGGCTGCTTGAGCAAAGGCAAACAGGAAAGCAAATGCAGACTGAAATCAGACTAATAACTCCCATCAAAAGGTGACTCTTCCATGACTAAAACCCTTTGATAGGGAAGAATGAAGGAACTTGCATTGCCACTGCCTGTGTTGGATCTCTGCTGTATTTTTTATTAATCCAAGACATCTCTGCAGAGTCATTAAACCACCACCATTCTAATTATGCACCGATGATTAAGCAGATGTGACACTGAGCGAGGAAAATGTTTGATTAATGATCCAGGTGTCTAACTTTAGAAGATTACATTTAGCAGTGCAAATCTGGGGACAGTCAAGCTCAGAAGAACAGGAGAGCTTTTGATTTCAGCCTTTCTCAGTAATGTTATCCTGTTAGGATTGTTGGCCACCATGTCAGACAGCAGAACATTCCCCACTGTTCTCTTCCAAACATACAACAAACTTGCTGGGCCTTCTGCTCTGTTTTCAGCTTTTTATTATCCTTCCTCCATGTGAATACTAATTACTGGAACTGACTATTTTAAAGTATAACACTCTCAACTTTTGGCTGTGTAAAGAGAGGAGGTCTGCAGGAAAAAAAAATACACGTAGGTTTGGTTTTTTTTTTCACCCATAATTACTAAATGGTTGCTTGAATATCATGTATTTTGGATCAGTTTCCCACACTTCTAATTAATAGCAGATATCTAGTGTCTAGAGCTCACTTGGTTTGTGTGACTTGAGGATAAATCAGTTCCATAAAAAGCCCAGGGAAGAACAACTTTGCAAAAAGAGGCGACACCCCCGGTGTGAAGCAGCCTGTCCTTCCCAGCCCATCATCACCTGGCAAGGCTGGGGTGGCATGATGGCCTGAAGAGCCTGTCATGCTGGCACCACACTCTGGAGCACAGGCCAGACACTTCCAGCCAGAAGTGCCTGGATTCCTCTGCGAGGAGACTCAGGCCTTGGCAGCAAAGTCAATTCTGCAGCCAGGGATGCCCAAGCAGCTGCTCAAGCTCGAGGATGCACTGAAGGCACCACACAGGCCTGGCACAGGCCTGGCTGGCCAGGCAGGGGCTCACACAGCCTTGGTAACTGGCTAACAGGGAAAGTGCTTCCTAATGCTTGAGGGTTTGTACTTTACAGACATTCAGCCTTCCACTGATGGCTGTTTTAGCTTTTTCATTTTTCAGATTCTGCACTGCTTTAGTGTGTAGTTCTGAGCTTCATATTAGGGGATAGTAAGCTCTCTTCACAGAGTAGGGAGACAAAACAATTCCTTCTCTAGCTGGGGACCAAGGACAAGTGACCCAAATTTCAGGCCCAAGAACCTAAACAACAGTGGACTATAAGTGGACAATTAACTCCAATATGCAAATGGACCAGAACTTACTAAAGTGGGAGACCTCATGATCAGTCATCCATTTTTTGACCATTTTGGGTTCACCTTGGGTGCAGCCTTGGCTGGGCTCTTGTGCTGCCCAAGGTGGATCCATTGAGGCCCTTCAATAAACACCCACTTTATTCTTTACCTCCATCTAGGTCAGCCTTCACAAGGCATCACCACCCAGTTTTAATTGTGTCTGACAGCCTTTTTTGGGCTAAGAGGCCCCTGAGGCACATCCCAGCATATGGAAGGTGCAGCTCACAGAAGGGGAGTCACACACACACCCACCCATTAAAATAGAATTCTCTCCTCCATCCTTCTCCATCTTTACACTGACCTAGGAAATCAGCATCAAATTATTTCTACTGAAGTTCCACTCCCCTTTTTCTTGTTTGAGGAGTTAGAAGTAAAGGTTCTGCTCTCCTCTTTCTTGTTTGAGGAGTTAGAAGTAAAGGTCACCTGAGGCTTTATGCTTTGAAAAGAGGAATCTCTATCAGCAAAGGCCAGGAACAGACCAGGAATAAAATCAGCCTTTGCCAAAGAGCGCTGATGAAAGTGAATCATCCTTTTGAGTCTGCAGGTGTAAAAGATTTTATTAAATTAAAAGTACAGGGATTAACAATAACAGCCAGTGGTCTGCATGGAGTATTTATGAGGAGAGATTGACAAGCCACACAATTAGGCTGCAAACCCCTGATAAACGAGAATTACAGGGTGGAATGTAAGTGGTATCCCTGAGAATAACAGTGCCAAGCAAAGCAAAAGAAAATGCAGACTAAAGAATTAAAGTACTTCTCAGCAATTACTGCTAGTCAGAAACCATTCTTGACCCTTTGCTGGTCAAGAGGAATAATCCCCAATCATCTACTCAGCCATTAAAGCACAGAGAAACAACTAAACCAGAGATTAATATGACATTTTTCTTTCCATATTTATTTCTCTTAAGGAAAATATTCCTACGAATCTTGAACAATTTCCCTCTTTTCTAATAGTGAAAAACTCTCAACATTTAAGTAGCACTCCCACCTTTTATGAAACATGTTTTCCTGATAGGTAGATTCCCCAGAACATATGCCAAGCATGATCCATCCTTCAGATGGTCTGAACAAAGCACAACCAACAGCAAATCCTGCAACATCCTGTTATTTACACATAAACCAACAAATAACTTCATTTAGAAATCATTCACTGACAGAGGAATAGATTATATTTTTCATTTATATGCAGGTTATAAACATCTCCTCTAACTTTTAGATATTGTACTCTCTCCCTCCCATAGCAAGAAAAAATGTTAGCAGACTTTCACTGGGAGAGAAGCAGATAATATATATTACTTACAAAAGTTGTGTTTTCCAGTAATAATGTAGTTGTATTTGTTTCTACATTCAGTTCAACAACATGTCCATTCCTGGTTTTATACACCACTGCTGTATCTGCAATGACAAAGAAATGAGCAGTCAGCAAACACACTGACAATTTAATACCTCTGTAGAGAGAACCAGCAGGTTAAATTAATTACAGTATCCTTATTATTACACACAAACAAGACAGAAGTTTTGTTGATTTGCCTCATGAGCCTCAAAATTAGCAGTTTATACCCTATAGACTGCTCCCCTCATTCAACACATCTATGTTTTGGCCATATAGCAAAGTAAAGTTTTGCAAAAAACCAAAATATTTTGTTGAACATCATATTCACATCTCCTTAGAAGTGATTCCAACAAAACTTCTGTACTGGTCTGTATTTCTGGTGACTGGATGGACAAATTATGACTATTTTAAGACAGTCCATATTCTGTGTGATTCATGTTGGGCTGCAGAATACTGAATTTCCTTGTGACCTGAATGTTAGCAGTTCACACAAGCTAACACAAGCAAAGGAGGGTTAAAGCAAAGTAGGTTCACTTGAAAAACATTTAAAACATTGTAGGATGAACTGTTGCAACTTTTTCCACTCACTTGATTTATCATTTCTTTCATAAAAAAGAATCCAACACATGTCAAGGAAAAAAAAGAAATCTGTAATTAATTGGGATTTCTATGAAAAATACTTTGCATTTGCTTGTATCAAAACCTGCAAAATTACCAAGAAATACACAATTACTACATCAGCCTTGAGTTAAAAAAAAAGTTCCAAATTTTCCACTATTTGTTACAAGATTGAATAGAGTGCTGATTCTCGCAGATTATTCAAAACCCACGTAAGAGATTTATACTTAATTAAATGAAACAGTTTTATTATAACAATATAAAAAGCATAAGAAAATTTCTAAATTAAGACTAAAGGAAACACAAAAGAACTTCCCTGATCTTCAGTAATGTCTGAGAAATTCATTACAAATCTCTGAATTTTATGAAGTGGGAAGTCAACATGACTGGAGAAAAAGGTTATGCTATCATAAAAAAAAATGCTTTGCTTATTCAGAAAAATGTAGCTCTATTTTAATTGACTCCACAGCAACTCAAGATATCCAGCACTAGTGAATGTCCTCTGGTAGGTTCTGTAAAATTAACGAAGCATCATCTGAAGAACTTACTAAGCTATTTTAGGGCCATGGCTGGAAGTGGGGTGAGATTGATGGAGTTTAGGACAGGATTATTAGAGCTGCTGTTTAGGAAGGCAAACCAGATTGTGAATTGTGGAATTAAGAGCAGCTCATTTTAAAGAGAAAATATTTCCAATATTCATTTTGAATAAAAAGGAACAGCACTTCACAGACAGTTATTTGGTTTCAGGTTACCAATTACAGAACATGGCTGTTTCTGCAGCTTCCTTTAGGCTATTTTGCATTTACTCTTTTAGGAACCCCAGCACTGGAAATCTCCAATGACACTGGATCACAGTGCTGAGTTTTATAGAAAGAAATGAAGTTGTCTAAAGAGCTGTCCCTAGTTATGATTGAGCCATATTGTGAGAAATGGCATAAATAACCCAGGACACTGAACAGCAGTGCTCCAAACCATGCATTTTGACCCCATAGGTGACACTAATGTGCTAAAATCCAAATGAGTACAGAATGTTACTCCTTCTCATTTATCTACTCTCCTACATGTCATTTGCCAACAGAATTTATAGCACTGTGCCTCATTAACTAATCCTACCAAAAGAAACTCACTCAAAAAAGCACTTTCCCTTAAAATTCCTAAGTGGACCACAAAAAAAAAAATACACAGTCCTAAGGCTCTTCTTGCAAGTCCTTCACAAGCTGTGAAACAACATTTGGAATGGCAAATACTGTGAGAGACACAATACAAGCCTTTGTTCTAAAGTTAGAAGAAAATTTACTCAATAAATCAGAACAGAAAACTGAGTCAGACCTCTTGAAAAACCAGGCTTTACTGGGCAGGAATTATACCTCTCTTTGAACTTGGATTCGCTAGTTACCTCATGAAGGTAAATGTATGGTGATTTGCAGGTAAAAGATTATACCAAAATCTCATGTAAACACAGAGCATAACAGTCTTCAAAAGTAATCATAGTAATTAATATGGAAGTAACATGCTAAACAATATTTTTTTCAGGTTGGGTAATGTGATAGCTGATGATCACACCACATGATGATTTTTTTCATTGATTGCTCAAATGTTAATTAAGAGCCATAAACACAGATTTGTTTTTTTTTTTTTTTTTTTTAATTTTGTTATCTAGAATCAGAAATTCTACAAAATAAACCAATTCCAAGTCCTTAGCCTCATCCAGTTGCACAGCTGACGGATTTTTTATTTATTATATTGGTGCCTTCACCAGAAGAAGGTTCAGAGACCTCTGACACTTCACAAAGACTTTCGGAGAAGTGGAGTTCTTAATTCAAAGGAATTCTCATTTAATTTGAAACAAACAGTAGTACCATGTGAAAAGCTCTCAGCTGGACACAAATTGCAGCCCTGAGGAGACATATTATTGATCTGAGGACATCACCAGAATAAAAAACATCCTGTCTTCAGCAAAGGAGAATGTGAGGAAGCCTCTGTAAAGATGTGCTATTGAGTCACCAGCCCTGGATGATGCACACAAAAACAGCTTTGAAAACAACTGATTGAAAATTTCCTGATTACAATAGTTCTCAAATTTCTGAAAAGTTTGGAAACTTCAGAGCAGTGAATAACTGATTCATTTATTCTGTTTTACTAAAACACGAATACAGACAACCAAGGCTCTGTATGTAAGCTATCCTGACATCAGTACCAAAGAAAATAATGGCACTATAAATCCAGGATTCTCCCCACAAAAATAATGGCTGGCAATATAATGAACACCTAACAGCACTTTACAGAACATAGATCTTGTTAAAAAAATTGAAAGTCCTTTATTTGATAGAGGCCACTCTGCTGAAACTGTGTATTGGGTTTTCATCCAAGGTATTTGATTTATTTTATGACCTCCAAAGCTTACATTAAACAGAATTAATGGGAAACACATTAGGAGGATTAAAAACAGTATAACTAAAAAAATAAAGAGGTAGACAGGGTTATTATACACAACTATAATTGGAAGAATTGATTGAATGGAAGAATTGATTCCATCTTGATTTTGACCTTATTTCTAAAGCTGACTGAGAAGGAGTGGACACACACCCCTGCAGGACAACTTGATGCTCAATAGGTTCTCTACAACTTCTTTGGCTTTCACAAAGAATGCAACATTAAATAAAATATTAGATGAAAACAAACTCAAACAAAAATCTGGGATTGTCACAGCAGAAAAAATCACCTTAGTCAGCAACATCCTCTTATAGAATTGTGCCAGCTGCAGAACCAACAGGAATTCATTGTGAAGCTAAATGTCCAAATTCCTATACTATTGTATGTTTTTAAAAGTAAATATTTTCATCATCTACCCTATCTCTAGGCAAAGAACATGGAATATACACTCTGCTGAAATGGTTAATCCATACATTTTAAATCACAGTTTGGATAGATATAAATATGGCTCTCAGTGACAGCACTATTACATAAATACAGCGCCATGATAATCTCAAGTATTTTTTTTTAATAAAAGCAATATTTCTTATAAATAGCTTCACTAAGACTATTGTTTCTGGTTTAGGTTTAACACTGCTAAGGGTTTAGTTTAAGATCAGGGTATGAGTTGGCAGGAAATGCAGCCCTCTACTGTGCCTGACATAATATAAATTGTTCCTGGGAATGTCAAAGTACAGGCAAACTATCATAAGATGAAAAGAAATCAATGAAAAACTTTTCCTACTTGACAAGCAGCTTGACCCCCATCAATTTTGCAATAATTTCTTTCCCTCCATTTATTGAATTTACCCCCATTTATTGAATTGGCAACATGCTACCACATCCTAAATGCTACAGAACTCCTTTGTTACTCACAGTTACACAAGGTATGTTCACATGAACCAAAAAAATAATCCAAGACCTTGTAAATGCCAATGAAAAATCCTGTGGTATTTTGGGGGAAAATGGAGTAACTTCCAGTCTTAAATACATCCCCATATTGCAAATCAATCCCTGAATTGTCCTAGTGCAAGAATTTGGGCCCGAGGGGCCTTTCATGATTTATCTTTGTGACAGCAGGACACTGAATGGTCGTGGCCTATTTGAAGAGCATAAACTCTAGTTTCATGTGTCACTGAAATTAAGCAATTAATCTTGTTATTTAAATGACATAGACTGAATTGAAAAGACACACTACCACACACTTTCAAACCTCTTGAATTTCAGTCCAGTGTTCTATTCACTTTTACATCTATATTGATCCAACTTTTATTAGTTGGAAGTCTTCCTCTTTTATTGGTGGAATTTTCATCATTAGACCTGTATGTGACACAAAAAGCTCCAGGATGCTAATCACATTTATTCTTTTTCTGCCATGGAGTCTTCCTGTGTGCCCTAAGATGTTGACACATCTTGTTGTTCTATCTCTGTAATTCAGCAGCAAGTCAAGAGAAGAGAATTGTGTCCTTCATGTGAATGAGCAAAGGAGGTGTGAAATGTTTTGCTGTTTCTGCAGATCCCTAAATCTGGGATATTTTACAAGAGATTGCAGACCAATAGACATATGAGACATTATCAACCAAGTATTAAAAGTCTTCTGTGTTGTACTTGGAAAGATCCAAAAGCCTCAGGAACAAGTGGGGCTTCCTTGATGAAGTATGAAAGCAGGAATCCTGCCCTGGATGAATAAGAATTTATGAAAATACAGAGACCCATCACAGGCTCACTAAAGCCACAGGACTAAGAAGATTACTGAATCTGAGCCTCCACTATCCTGTGAATATTTCATCTAAGCTAGGCAAGACTTGCATTTCTACCTAGTCTATTCCATTCTCAGCGGTTTTAAGTGATGATTTTTGAGCTATGAATACACATTGAGTTATTCTTTAGCCTCAGATAGACATCATGGCAGCCCAAGCTTATTATAAAACTAAAACCTGTAAATCTACATCGCCATCATGTTCACTGAGATTATTCACATTAATTTCTGAAGCTGCTGGCACTGACAAGGAGCAACAGAATTAACTGCACTTTTGAGTGTAAAAAACCTGATTCTTACCAAATTCACAGTACAGTTAATGTACATTTTGTGTGCCAAACAAAATTTTGACAAAATATTTGCTAGATTTTTATTACTTGTTGATAATAAGGCTTATTTCATGGCAACTTGTGTGGATTGATCAATTTGAATGGAAACAGGCCAAGACCAACTTGCTAGAACCTGGACTAAAAGTGGTTTAGAATTTACTAACACTGATATTGAATGGTTTGACAAAAAAACTGATTTATAAAGAAGGTGCACAGATTGCTAATTGCTGGTTATTTGCGCAGAGCACTGTAAATCTTAGCCTAAGCTAATTGTCCAAAGGAGATCAGCACTCAGGCAGTTTTCTGCATAGAAACCATTGGGTATTAAGGCAATTTATCAAACAGCCTTGAGAGAGCAAGTAGTTTCTAAAAAAGTGGAGGAAAGAGAAGGAAATAATTCAGGCAATGCTGAAAATCTGTTCCATAGTATCTGGAATAAGGAGGCCTTAGGGTAGTCTTCTGAAATTGCTGACAGTGTTAACCTGAAGATTGCTAATGCTTATTTCCCCACTGAAAATATTTACCAAGTTTTAGTTTGTTTAGCTAAAATTCTGCTTTGCAGCACAAACAGCAGCATTAGCAAGTCACAGTCCTCCTCTTCCTTACATTTCATGTTTTTTCAAATGCAAACATGCAAGAAGGTTGATACCTTGCAGTCAACACATATGTCAATCAGCGTTTGCTGTACACAGTATTATTAGAACTGCAGATGGCATTTCATCAAATTGATTATAGAAAATGTCATGCTAATTAAAATAGAGAATGCTTTCTGATTTAATAAACAGAGGGTGCTAGACAATTCTTTGTCTAATGAAGTGTTTACTAATTAAATAGTCATTTACAGAGATATTAGAGATACAGACCAAATTGCAATATGTTACTAAAGTCACGTGTCAGCTGAGCAAGATTTCCATTGCTCTTCTAAAAAGGTCAGGCTGTTAGTAATGCTCTCAAGACAAAAATTATTCTGGACTACATTTTATAATGCAATGTACTCTTGGAATGTACTCCTCCAGACAATCCTTTAGTATTTTGAAGATTTCCTATTCAAAATAGCTTGCAAAGTTGTACACACAGGTAATTCCTGCTCTTTCTGATCCCTACTTCCTTTTCCCATCTATGCCCAGTGAAAACAAGCCAAAAACCAGACAGAGATCTTATGGTGCAGCAGCTACAGGAATGGAGTGGCACAGTGAGAGTAGCACCCTGCCAGGCACAAATTAATTAGCTCTGCTCTTCCTACCTTCTTGAACTTCAGAATGAAGTGCCCAGGCATGGACTGACCTAGAAAATTCAAATTTCCATCCATACTCAATGTATCTTCTTCTTTTCCTAATCTGGTCATTGGTTTGCAAAGCAAGTCAAGCTCAATTCATGCCAATTTTCAGTGGTCCCAGTTACTCTGGCATATTGATGTATGAAAATCTTAAACTCTGCTCAACAGCCAATATTCATTTATGAAATCCATTTCTTCCCTGTCATGCAGCTGCACAGGATTCATGCCTCAGTACCACACTATCCCCATGACCACTTCAGACAGAACAGAGGGACCAGACAGCTCCTGAATATTAACAAATCCACTGGGGGATTGATTTACAGGGAAAAAAAAGGAAAAAAAGAAACCAACAGTGAAATACATAGTGCAGTCAAGCCCAGCTTCTGGAGTTTGAAAGATGAGGAAACATTCGCTGCAGAGCTGTCGGAGGCAAGAAAGAGGACAGTGACCAGCAGCCACAGGTCATTATGTCTGTGACAAGCTCAGCTGGAGGAACATCACTGTCTGCTGCCTAAGCCACTTCTAGACACGTTGGAAAGGTGGAAACACAAGGGAATTACTGCACAAAGGCAACAAAGGTAGAGGCAGATAAATTGAAATGCAGGTGGCCACAGAGAATGCAGCTGAATAAAGGGGCTCTATCCAAACGTGTCCTGCAATCCAGGTGTGCTGTCAGCTCAGTTTTCACAGCAAAACTAAACCATATATTCCTCTATGTACTGCCATGATAATGGAAAGCTGTTCTAATTTAGAAATTTCCACGTTTTTCCAGTAAGTTTATCAAACCAATCATAACTTAAGTTGTAACTGTCTGAGGGCTTTGGTCCTGCTATCCCTGGCACAGAGCAGCAACAGCTTGTAGAAGATGTTTCTTCTCCAGTCTTCCTGGATGAACAAATTGTCATGCACTTCTCTTCTGCTCCCCTGGTACTCTGCTTGGCAGTGAGCAGAGCACCTTTACATGGATCTACTCACTCAAAACTTGTCAAATCAAGGCTGCCCCAGCAGGGTCTGTCTCATTTTCTGTTTCAAGAGCACACTCAGAATAATACAGCTATGTCTGAGCTTTAGCTTTCCAAAATCACAATCTGCAAGCAAGATGTTGACATTGTTAATGGAGTTGTCTATCAGCTAAAAGAAGTTGAAAGAAAATAAGAGTTGTGCCATAATTATTCTCCTAGAAGAAGAATTAAGTCTCCCTCATTTTAGAACACAACCGGTCAAAGCACTACAAAGTAAATTAACAAAAATAAATGAAAATGCAAAGATCTAAGTGCATGCCAGCATAAATGGGAGGCAGTTATCTAACCCAAAGAGCAATGAGTTGATGGACTAAAGCACAAAATGTGACTTTTTTCTACCATTCCTCCCCATGCTTTCCCCATCCCACTATTCATAATGCAGAAATCTCCATCTGTATCTCTGTCATTACTTGGAGGAAAATGTCAGGGAAATTCATTCCCCCCCTTAAAGCAAAGCACTAAACATGATTTCTTTGTGTTAAAAGCTAGGATAATAGACTTCAGTCTATTAGTCCATTCCAATTTGTTTAAAATGCAATTAACAGTACATCAGCACCAAGAGAAGGGGAGGGGAAGTGGTTGCATTCATGATACAGCCTTCCTGCTAGGCCACATCACTGCTTGAGTACCACACAACTTTGGGTACCTACACTTTTCTTTAGCCATTCTTTATGTTAAAAAAAAGAGACAGAGGCTTCAAATTAGAGAAAATGAAAAGAAATTTTAAAGATGATGGCGGTGAAACTTCTAACAACACTTTGGTTTTCCCATTCCCAGAGTTCACATTACACAGTAACGGTGAAACATCAAAGAGTGGTATTTTGCCAGCTCTAAAATTCTGACAAAACTCCTCAGTTTTCCCAACTACTTGGGGACATTTTTGCTCTCCTGCATTGCACCAAGGGCCATTACTGGGCCAGCTTGGCAATGGACCCAGACAGCTGCTGTCCAAATAGCGTATACGTCCCTAGACTACTGTGAAAATTAGGGAACAAATTCTCTGTTTCAGTCACATATCCCATTCCAGCCTCTTCCCCAGAGGGATAATAAAGTACCACAGTAGAGCAGCACTCCTCTGGCAGCGTTGGGAGCTGACCTTTCTGCTGGGCCAGGGCAGATGGAGCAGGGACAGCTCCGCTCTGGGGCCGGCAGCGCGGCCCAGGCCGGATTTCACACAGGCTGCTCAGCTGGCAAGGCTGCACTCTGGAGAGGACACTGATTGCAATGAAGGGAGATTTATATGCTTCTCTACTCCTACATAATCGCAAATCTCAAATAAAACAGAGTATTTCAGCTTGCAGTAGGAATGTGAACACCCTAAGCCTTCCAAACAATCACTCCTGAGGGCTCCCCATTGTCTCTATTTCTGCAGTGCTCCAGATGAAACTGGCATTTCCTAGAAAAGCCCAACAAGTGAGAAAATTAAAATTCAGTGGCTATGAAGATATCCCAGTAAAAGGGCAGTGTCTAGAGCAGCCACAGGGCTGCAGTTTCCTCACTCCCTTTAGTCCCCATGAGGGAATCTCAGCAAGCTGACTCAGGCAGAGCTGGTGGCTCAGTGCCCAGCACCACACTCAGACATGAAAACATCACAGCTCTGATACCCACATGGCCCTAGGACTGTCCTTAACAAGCTCTAACCCAGCTCCTGGGAGGCTAGCACACCCAGCAAAGCACATCCAGGGCAAACAGGGTCATGGAGTAGGATTTCTAGCTCTACAATGACAATGCTGAATCTTTTTTTGTTTTATACTACCAAAGGACAAACAAAGAATTTTATTATAAAAGTAAACAAAGGGAAGCAACTTTCTGTTCACAAATGTTTAACTTGCTTTTTCCAATTCTCATTCTGATTTATGAGAACAAGATGTTGATTAAATGAAGATCATTAGCTTGGAAGAATTATCATGCACCCAGTAATACATAAATCACACCAAGGCACTGTTTTGCAATTTTATTTGTATCTTCTTATGAACCTTAAATACTTACCTATATTAAACTATTTCTACTGATCAGTCATCTGTACTTTGAATAGAAAATACAGATTCAAGAGTCACATGTGCCATTAAGAATTTTTGCCCAGAAATATTAAATTCTGTGTATCTAAATTCAACTCACAAAATGAAAGCAATTTAGGCATTGTTTTCACATGTGTTCATCACATACCATAATACTGAAATTCTTGGGAAATAACCATGCCAGGTAATTGGAAAATGAAATGGTGAGTGTGTAGGCATCTAATCAGCATAGATATGGAAACACAGATTTGGCACCAGCATTTGAAAACACTGGCAGAATTTCCTTTGGCTTCCATTCATTTTGGATACCATTGTTTCATCTGTACATGTAATTCCACTGTTCTGTTTGCAGTATCACCAGGACAGGGCTTGGCTGCACCCACCAGGTCCTGCCCTGCCTGGCACACTCTGGGCAAGCCCTGTGAGAGCAGAAAGCAGCTCTGGAGAGCAAATGACCCAGGAAAGTGTCCTGTCCTCAGCATCCAAACAGAAAACTAAAATGTAAGCTCAAACTCACACAAACAAGCCTTCTGATCAAAACACATCAGCATTAAGCCTGTCATACTGGCCTGGAAAAGATTCTAAATTGCATTTTGGAGCACTTGCCAACAGATTTTATTTGGCTCAAAGATGAAGTCTCAGTTCCAAAAGGAAAGAGACACAAGCAATTAAGTCTCTATCTTCACATTATCATCATATGCTTCACTTTGCTTCTTTCAAAATTACAAAGGTGACACATTGGTAAGGGACATTTTGTGCAGCTTATCTCTACAATTAATTTAAAATAAAATGTAGCTGAATGGGAATATTACAAGAAGAAGAAAATCAAGGAGAGGTTGAACAATGGAATTCTTGGCAAGCCAGCAACTCTTCTGTACCAGCATGCACATTTAGTGGCAATTTGACAGCATTCCCAACAAATGGGGGAGCTCAGGCCTCCTCCAGGTATGATGTGCAAATGAAACAGTAAACCTATTCTCCATGCTTTAGTCATACATGAGTGTCAAAGAATGAATATTTAAATTATGTTTCCAAATTTATCCTAATAATTATTCCATAGAATTACACCTCCTACCTGCTTCTGATCAGAGAATTCAAGCAATTCAGCTTTTATTTTCTATTTGAATTAGGCTTCCTGATTAACATTATTATTCATTTTTTTTAGTTTTTGGTTTTCCCTAAAAGTGTCTTTTTTTCATTCAAACATTAACTTCATCAGTAAGTCCCCATTTGCTCAATAACTGCTTTAGACACACAGAAAATATTCTGTTTAAAGTTTAACACATCTGTCTGGATTTCTTTTATTTTTGTACCATAAAAAAAGAGGGAAGTAACTGGAAGGATTGAATAGAATAGAGTGCCATAGCTGAAAGGTATCTACCTGGTGCTCATAATTAGCAGTTATTAACTGGATCTAGAATAAGCACCATTACATTACGAGGAAAGCCTCAGTAGGAAGATTCTTGAATTTTCTCCTCTCCTCCATTACCAAGGATATAAAGGCATGCAAGAAGGCTGATCCAAATACATTGGCAGGAACAAAATTTGTTTTGGTGTAACTTTGCTTTTGGCAGAACATCCATATTTTCACACCTAAAAATTTTGCTTTGGAAGAATATTAAACATGTTTCTAAATGAGGGATTTAAATTTTGTTTACGCTTACTCATTTTTATCATCTTTAGCAAATATTTTCCTGATGGTGGAATTGTCAAACAGATTTTGTTATTTTCATTTTTCACGCAATTGAAAAACGCAAACCCTTTGTGAACCTAATTGAAATACAGACAGAAATGCTGCCATATTTCCCAATTGCAGATCACTTTTAGTAGTTCTAAAGACAAACTTATTCCAGTTTACAGGTAGAAATTTAAGTCATTACAAGGAAGCCACTTAGTAGTTCAACATACTCATATGAAGTATATGAATTTTATATTGTTTTCCAAATTATATATTCCAAGTACATAAAGGCTGGACCACCAGAACTGATGGAATCAGAATGGATTGCACTCATTTTATGCAGTGCATTCAGAAATTTCAGGGCCAAAAGAGCTCATTATGTACTTCTATCCTGAATTTTTTCAGAGCCAAGATTACAGGATTTTGACCTGCAATTCTGGCACCAGGCCTGTAATTTCCTGTTGGGTTTTCCTTTATGAAGAGCATGCAGGCTTGTTTTAAACACTTTAGTGCAGAATCCACTACACCTCTTGATACTACGAGCTGACAAAGTAAAAAGAACAAATCCTACTAGGATGCCATTAACACCTTACTTAAAGACCTTTCACTATAATAATGACTGGGGGGAATTGGCAATAAAAGAAATCTATTTAATTTTGCAGTGTAATGTGAAGCACACTATGGTGATGCCAGAAATTGGAGCCTGTTCTGCTCTGTTCTGTAGAGTGCCCAGTTCAACTGTCTGAATCCAGTTTATGGCACTGAACAATTCACTGTTGGGGTAAAAACACAGGTTGTGGGATACAGCGATGTATCCAAAGACCAACTACTCAATTTCTATTAGATAATTTAATTAAGTTGTGCATATAAATTTCTGTACTCCATATAAAATCACACATATTCAATCTGCACACAGCAGAAACATTCCTTTTTCTGCCATGGCATTTTCCCTGAACATGAAACTCAACAGGAAGTGACAGCATTACTGTTTCTGTAACACTTACTTTCATCTTAGACCAAAAAAAAGAGCAGCATTTTATCAGCTTTCAACACACCGCCCTGAACTGGAAACAGAGGTATTGCACCTTTTTTCTCCAAGAAAAGAACCCAGAATTGGAGCTTCCCAGGAAGGAAAGTACTTCCAGGAAGAAAATAGCTACTACATTTGAGGATAGCTGTCTTGTTTCTAGCAGGTGCCAAGAACTCTTGGCCTGATACCAATGACTCCAAGAAAGACTTTTCACATTCCTTACTCAGCAGGGCAGAGGAAGAAAAGCTTCCAAGCTCCCTGGAGTGAAATATCAGCACCACGAGTCTGTGCTCAGTGATGAGGACATGCTTGGCATGTTTGGTTTTGGGAGATGAGAAGAGAGGAGAGGAAAGTGTTTTAAATCTCACTTCAAAAAAAAAAAAAACAAAACATTAACTCTTGGCAGGAGCAGATTACTTATTCCATATAGCAAAGAAAGCAGCTAGGAGAAAAATGTAACTTTCAAAATATTTGAAACTCATTGCTGACAAAGTTTGGCACAGCTTGGACCTGGCACTTGCTTCAGGACTTAATCACTGCTCTCCTTCTCTCTAGGAGAAATATGGGGAGTATACAACATATAAAGCAAAGAAAAATATATTCATTTTCAGTAAATAAGCAATACCTACAGGAGTACCTATGAAATATAATTTTATTTTCAGCTATGAAAAGACAAAAAGCTGTCACTCATACTTCTGCAGTCTTATAGCCAGTTAAACACTCTTCTTCTGAGACACCAAAAGGCAATGGAAATAAAGCATAATGTGATAAACAATCTGCATCCCATTTTTTTCTAACCTGATTTTTATCTTTTTTTAAGACAAAAAGAGATTTGAAACTTTGAACTCTTTCACCAGAGAGTTATTTCCAAGTTCTAGGTTTCTAGGTACTACTTCTAATCAGCATTTGAGATTCTAATGCATTTATTTTTCACTTAGAAAACACACTCTTGAGGGTGGATAAACAGTCCAATGTCAGCACACCCTAACCCACTTAAATGCTAAAGTGATGTGGCATCTAACTCTGTATGACATTTATTTTTATATATTTCATCAGAAAACGTTCATACACCAATTATGAATGCAAAAAAAAGTCCTATGGATATTTAAAAGATTGTAAATATTAGCTACATTGTGTAGACCACATCAGGATTTCTTAAAACCTTGTATAATATAATACTCAACCTTTTTAAGAGCATACTCATCTGCTACCTGTCTGACAAGTGTTTATACATTGAAATTATTATGCAGTATTTCCAATTAAAATAATTTATGTCATATAATATGATTATTCATCACACATATTCCAGAATTTCACACACAGCTTATTTTAAAAAAGAATACATCTCACATTACAAAAATGTGAAGTAAACTCTTGTAAGTAGCAGTCAAGAAATGCAGTGCCTATTGAAATCCTGAGTTTCATGCAAAATGAGAAGAGGACAGGGTGATGTCCAGCCCTGTGAGGCCAAGCAACAGCTGAGATCTGTGGCTAAGCAGATGCACAGAGAGGAGGAGGAGGAGGATGAGAGCCCTGAGCCTGGGAAGAGCTCATGTCTGAGACCAGATCTGAACCTGCTCCCCTGGCACAGCACCAATCACTTCATCTAGATCAGGAATTCATTTAGATTCACTTGTGCACCAGGGATGCTGGCCAAACTAATATACAAATAATCAACGTCATTGACAACATGCATTGGCAAGTGCAAAACTAGTGATTTTTTTTTTCCCTTTAAACAGGTTTTTCTTCCATAATTAGACTTTAATGAATGATTTTCATAAATGTCAAATGAAACATTTGAATAGTAAGCCAGTTTACAGAAAATGTTAAAATGTTTTAAAGCCTAATACATTGAGGCAGCTCTTGACTGGAAAGTCACAGAAGCAAAGCCCCAGAGCAAAGCCCAGCAGTGACAAGGGCACTGCTTTCTACATCACTTACACTGATCACATCCAGAGTGTTTTGCCTGTCACCCAGAGCAACTTCAGCTATAAAAGCATCCTGCCTGGCTTTGTATCCTTTGAGTTCAAAAAGATTTTGAGCAGCTTGAGCACAGAACCAGTTTATAATATTTTATTCTGGGATTGCTCACGGTGCCACTGGCAGTGACGGAGGTGCACTCCAATGCCTTCATTAGATGGCAGCAAAAATTGTGGTGGCCAGGAGAATTCCAAGCAGTCATATTTTCCATTTGGACAGCATATAAAATGGACAGTATTTCTAGTTCAGATATTATGATAGGTTTATTTATGCCCCTGCATCCTTCCATTGACAGCATACTGCAACAAAGATTGAACTGATGCATGGAAAACACGTGAGCTCAGAGTGGCAGCTGTGGGAGTCATTCCTGGCCAAGGAAGGGGCACTAGAAAAGGGATTCTGCATTATATTTCATGTAAGAAATTGTTGTCAAGTCTAGAAGAGTGTATACAAAAGTACGTTTCTAGTTTTTCTTCTGCATAGATGCCCTTTCCAGTAGCCTTAGGCTGCATCAACCATTCATTACTTGAACCCTTGGATTACTCCTTTTTTTTCCCCCATTCTTTTGGATTTTTTCACCAGGCTCATTCTATTTACATCCAATTTTCTCCAGCTGAACTGAATACTGGAAGATAAATGGGTAACACTTATGGGGCTGGTTACCTAATGACAGTTCTAGAACAAATCATACAGGCAGAGAACAGAAACAATGACACTGAAGAGTAAAAGTACTGTTAAAGTCAGCAAACCCGACCTCTTGCACATCATGTTGGGAAACTAAATTATCAAAAAGCCAGAAATTCTTCTAAAAGGCAGCAACAAGAAGACATAAATATGCCAAACAGAGTGTAACTTAAAAGAAAATGTTTAACAGCAATAAAGGTAGACATGAGTCTACACCCCAGTACCTCATTAATACTACAAAGATATTTCTAGATTTAATTTTTTGTCAGAGAAGATTGTCTGAACTCATTGCACACAACTCAAGAATTGATAAAGAAAAATTTTAATCAGGGTTTGCTAGATATAGTAGTAAAGGAAGAATCTAAGTTCTTAATTTCTCTCTAAAGCTTAAAGCTAGAAGAAAATTAACTATAATCAAATGAAAAAAAAAAAAAAAAAAAAACAAAACAAGCAAGCAAAGCAACAAACCAAAAGCACATACAAAAACCACACAAAAACTCCAGCCAAAATCAACAACCAAATCCAAAAAAAACAACTAAAACTAAAATCCTGGTTTTTGATATTTTTGACACACATTCCAGCAAAGAATCAGTAGCTGTTATCAGTCATACTACACAACCATGAGATAGAGGAAGAGAAGCAGATGCCCTTACAGAGGACACAGAGCACAAAATGTTTTTCCAAATGTTCTTCATCTTGGTGGGAAGCATCTTCTACAAGAAGCAATAGATAAAATCTCTTTGCTGATATGAAAATAGAAAAGATGCGGGGACAATGCTACAGAAGACAATGGGCATTGCTTGTGGCAGAACCAGAATGAATATTTATCATGTAGATAAAAAAAATCTTAAAAATTTGTATTTGCTTGCTTATACAGACATGCAAAAAATCTTTCAGGTTGTTCACCAGTGAAATCTTTAATTTAATCTTTCCCCCTCAGAGGAAATGACTAACACTAAGAAAGAATATAATCATTGTGGAAGACATAAGAGGTTATTTCAGGTCTCCAACTGGTGATTCCAGTAACAGAGAGAGACACAACAAACCCAAAATATTCCCATAAAATCTAACAGTTAGATTTTGCATTCAGTCAACATTAAGAGTTATTGCTATTCATGAAGGACCTGTGCAGGTAATGTTTGAGTGCTACAGGAAATTCACAGCAAATAAAAGGCACTGAAGTAAAAAGTGAGTTCCCTGGATTTCAAAAGCAAATTCATCCTTACAGACAAACATTTCCCAGTCACTTCAAATCTACAGCAGGCAAAATGAGCTGACAAACCTCTCTTGCTCATCCTGCTATTTTTCAATAGATGGAGAAGATCTGTGAGTGGCTGCCCTGGAGATTCATGAGGAGGATTACAATATTATATTATATTATATTATATTATATTATATTATATTATATTATATTATATTATATTATATTATATTATATTATATTATATTGATACTATACTATACTATAGTAAATTACATACCAAAGAAAATTCATGACTGTCTCCTGACAGTCAGGACACAGCTTCAAGTGATTGGTTAATTAATATTAATATATAAATATTAATTAATAACCATCAGCAGAATCCAATTACCAAATTCCTTCAGGTAAATAATGTTCCAAACACATTCTACATGTGCAAAAAATAAACAGGAGCAGCAAGTAGAGATAAGAATTGTTTTCTGTTCTTCTTTCTGTGTTTCTCCAGGAAAAAAAACTGAGAGAGAGAATTATCTCCCTTTCTGTTCAGAGAATGTGAATGCCACACCAAATGACAGAAAGGTGCCACTTCTGTGCCACTCTGGCTACAAAATAAGAGTGTGAATTTCCTGCAGAAGCAACAGCACATCAATGGTGTGACTTTCACCACTGGCTTTCTGTCATCTTGCAAGGACTTTAACCTCATTATATTCTATGTGCAGCACTTTATATGGTGCTACATGTAATAGTGCCACTGTAATTTTGCCTTTTAAAGCATCATACTAATCAATTTAATATGGTATGTGGTACCACCACACAGACTTCCCATGAAATAAGGCCATTTGGAGGGTTTTAATAAGCCGTTATCTCTTGGTGTCTAGTTTATAACTGTGCATAGTATTTCTTAGCACAGATCACCCCAGTATTGATGTGAGGTAGTAGCACAGGCTATAATTATTTAAGTTAAACTGGCTTTGAAACAAAATTCTACATCCAGCTTAACCAAGCACCCACATCAACAACACCTGCAGGGAACAGTGGCAGTCCAAGGGAGAAAATGAGAGCTCACAGCTTAAAATTCAGCTTCAGAATGCTGAAATATCTGAATCCTTCCAGCGATACAGAGAATTGAGTTTTACTCCCTGCAGATTGTATTCTGATATTGCCTATCACATGCCAGCCTGTGATATTTCTTTTAATGGGAAAAAATACATTTTATAGTATATATAGCAGATATAACATTAGCACTTCTCCCACAAATTTCAAATGCAGTGATCTTAGCATTCAGCATAATAGAAGCAGAGCCACTATAAAGTACAGCCAAATCTTGATGTTTATTTTAATGATGACCTATTTTTAATGACTTTTCTTTTACAGAGAGAGAAAAGAACTGAGTTTTCCCTAGACATGTTGCGATGATTGAAGATTCCTGCCCCTTCAATTTCTTTCAATATTAACTGATATTTCATAAAAGTTTGCAGAGAGAAGTCTGAAAAAGCTGGGAAAAATAAGAGGTATATAATAAATTCCACAGATCTACAGTTAGAAGTTTTCATTATTCCTCCAAAGGATTACTTTTAGTTCTGAAAGAGAAATTACCTCAGTGGCAGAAGCTAGAGGCTCCTTGGAACTAAGTGAACCACACTAAGAGTTTGATCATTAGGAGAGTCAAGCATTTTGGAGAAAGGGAAAAGAAAAATAAAATCTCTTAGATCAGCTTTTGAAAACAGAGCTCAAGCTGTGTGCTTCAGCTGGAAATGTTTTACCACTATGCCTTTTGACATAACAGATGGCACTGTCACCCAAGCAAGCACAAAATCAGGTTCAAATAACCTGACTGGCAATCACAATGGCTTTAAGCCAAGCTGTAGGAAGCAGGATCTGACTGACCTTACAGATAACCTGTCCCTGTCCTAACCTTTGTGTGGGTTGGTCCTAACTTTTCAGACTGATTGAACTGAAAAGACTGAAAAGAAGTTTGCCACATCTCTAAAAAAAGTCAGAAAAACTACAAGATAAAGAACTTTGTTTTCTTTCCTGTTCCATTAATTGCTCCTAAGACACTTTGTGATTCACACTTTACATTTGTTCAAAATAACTCAAAACTTCATTTACCTCAAAGTTTCCTCATTCACCAAAAATTCTTAAGCATCTGACCCACAATCACCATTTTTACATAATTGCACATATTTCCCTCTCTCTGTCTTCAGTTCAGCTGCTATAGCAAAACATGTCAGATTTTTAGCTGAAAATGAGGAAGCTTCATACTGATATCAGAAAGGACAAAAAACAATCACTTCAGCCAAACCTTGCTTTAATTACATGACACTCTTGGGAAAGACCTGAGAACTGCTATTAGGTCTGGGATCAATCAGTCCTGTGAAAGGAAAGGCTTCCAGAGAGGCTCCAGTCACACAGGCGCTGGAGCAATCCCACTTCTCCCTCTAATTGTCTCAACTTTATTGAAGAGGAAAACGTAACTCACAGAGATGGCAACTCTGTGCACACAGTGAATGCAGAAATACAATTTATCTTCTTCTTTGGAGATGCCATCAAATCCTACGATGAAATCTAATATTAACTTTAGCATAAAATCAGTGTATTTCCACAGGCATCACAAGTATATATAGTATTGTATATACATTTGATACTAACAAACTTCTCTAAGAGGGATTTCTATAGGTGAATATATTCCATTTCTAATTTGGATGATTAAAAGTCTCTTGCTTCAGGGATATCCGCCCCCACAAACCCCCAGCTGGGCAAGCAGCAGAGAACTTAGAACTACTCTTTTCTCACTACTGTTGCAGGTTAGAAACAATTAAAACTATCAGTAGGAATTAATTATTGTTTAGATTTTTTTCCATTCTCTCCATGAGGATGCAGAGATCTGCAGGTCACTTGTACTCTCCTCTTCCTGTAAAGATAAATCAAATTGATTGATTTGTCTTGATATGGGGTAGAAAAATAAAAGCCACAAAGTAGAGAAAGCCTCCCCAGTAGAAGAATCCATTACATTCATTAGTTTTTTGGGGTTTTTTTCCTTTACAAATATACCACTTCGAGCAGCAAATCAGATTGAATACAAAAATTATCTGACTTATGCTATGAACAGGTGAATCATCTGACTAACATCAACAGATCTTGGTTTTTTTATGCTTTTTATTAATGTATATTTGAATAAAGCAGTATTCCTGAGAAATCTCTCTTACCACCAGAGATTTTATAAGAAATGTAAAGAAACATTGTATAATTATACCTGCTGGGCTGTGTATTTTTCACAAGATGAGCTGTTATGGAATTAAACTGCCTGTAAGTGCCATTCAAGTGTTTTTCCAGTGTGTTTCTTTGTCACACATGCCCCATGTCCCTGAGCAGGGCTCGGGATGTCCTTGTGATCTATAGTTCCTCTGCCTCTCATGGCAAGTAGCACCACAGCTCTTCTTTCATCAGAGGGAAGAGGAGGACCTCTTCTCTGAATGGAAAGTTTTGATATTTCTAGTGTTTATCTTCTCTTCCTTAAATCCACCTAGGATTCCTTTTTTTCCTCCCCTCGTTTTACTTCATTTCCTTTAGAAAGGGATTTATGAGGAAAAGCCCCATTGCTTACTGTGACATCAAGCAGCAAGTGTTTGCATTGGGGTTCCAAAGTAAGTCATGGAAGGTTTTTTCCCTTTTATTCCTACAGCAATGGTACTTTCAGACTTTGAAACTACTAAAGATTTTAAAGTCCCAAGAATAGTATTAGAAGCCCACATTTGAATATTAACAAATCAGCATTAGTTGGTGCATCTTCAAATGATAAGAGTGTAAATATTCACATGTAGGAGAACAAATTTCTGGATATATTAAGCAGTATTTTTAATACAATCTCCTGAAAAATAAGTAAACATTAGAGCACTCTGATATTAAGCAGTATTTTTAATACAATCTCCTGAAAAATAAGTAAACATTAGAGCACTCTTTGTTCAGGAGTAGCTAAAGGCCATCCTACCCCTGGGTTCAGTTGTTGGGGCGCCTCAGCTCCCAGTGTCTGCAAACATGGCACAAAGAACATGATCAAGCAGAAACTATAACACATCTCCTCTTCCTTCCCCACACCACTTTACCCCTTTCCATACTCCTGATGTGTGAAAAAAGCAAACATAAAATGTAACTTTACTGATCTGTGCTTCCTGACAAAGCATTGAAAGAAACCCTACCTATTATAAGTAGAATGAAACCCACAGAAACATCCTGAAAGTTATGAAATACGATTCAGTGATCTGCAAAGACAAAAAAGAAGTCTCTTAAATAAAGCTTTATGAATGATTCACAAGGCCCAGAACTCCCTCAATTTCCAGCTGTGATCTCAAGCCAGTTTAATATTTCTAGGTAAATAATTCATATTACTTTTGTTTCTAGCAATAACACATTCTCAGAAATGCTGGCTGCACAGTGTGCTCTGCTCCTTGCCTGGATTTCCAGGCTGGGCTGTCTGAATGTACATCACTTAATTCCACTTCCAGGAGTGATCATCACCTGGTTTTGAGTATGAATAAAGAAGAATGAATAATGACCAAGGTTTCAGGCACAGCTTCAGCTGTGATATATTAAAACGACCATGAACATGGAAAAGTAGAGTTGGTATCTGTACATTAGATACAGAATCACCACAAATGATGGAGTACTTCTGAGAGCAGGCAGACAGTGAGAACTGAACGCTCAGGATTTCCAAGGACAGTCCCATGATAATGTGGAAAGGCACAGAAAGATTTGGAAGGGCATTTGAGTTAAGAATGGCCTCCTAATACAGACTTAGCTTTTATACTTTGCAAGGATAAAGTCTGAAAGCAGTGCTGCTCTTTGACTCAAAAACTGTCCTTATATATGCCACTTTCTGCCACGGGGAAGGCAATTATGTTACAAAGATAGTTATTTAGCAGGTTTTTGCTATCATACTGAAAAAGATCTTCCTGTATATGATAATATAGATCTGTTGCATCCTACAGCACACTACAGCTGTAAACATTACAAGGTTACCCCTATTAAAACAGCCAATTTTGGGACCTTACAAAGGTAACATCGCTCCACACGTGGATTCTTACAAACAATTATCCCAGCTACCAGAACAAGCACAGGATGATACCTCTCCTGAGCTATCTGCAGAATTATCTTTACCTTCCCAAACCCAGTGGGAGGCTGGAAATCTCGGGGTGTCATAATGTGGGCCATCATGGCCAGCAGGCATCACCCCAATGGCGGTGTGATTTACAGCAGCACGGAGGAGCGAGGAGCCGTGGTGCTCCTTGCTGTTTGTCTCCAGAAAAGCACAGCAGCTGCTCACAATTGACTGCTCTCGTTATGCTTCCCCCCACCAGCTTTATGTCACAAAACTAAGATGCAAAGCCATTATGCTCCACCCGTGATAATGCCTGCTGAACTGCAGTGTGCTGGGATAAAGCAGCTATTGTGTCACTCAAACGTGCATGAAATCACAAACTGGGAGGGAATACAGCTATTCTGAGCCCAGCTGAAATCCTATCCACTCTGATCAATAGCAATAAGTGGGCTAAGATCAATTGCACCAAGCACAGTATCAAGCAATAATATAACTATTGCAGGGATCACACACAGACATAGGGAAGCTTGAGGTGGGAGCTCAAGGAGGGATACGTTTTATTATTTGATATACAGTTGAAGCAGAGACAAAGAAAAATGTAATTTTCAATAATATTTAATACTTATGTGCAGATGGGAATACCTCCTACACATTATCTGTTTGTTCCTATTGGTGATCTGCTTAAAGAACAGTCTATTAATCACATATTTTTCTGCCTTCAGCTTTGATTGTAAAATTGCCATGAATAATAAATAATTTCCTGTACCATCTCCAGAGGCTCAAGAAAAAGTACAGCAAATTCCTTTCATCCCCATATGTATCTCTCCCACAAATTTATGCCTCTTTCAATTTCAGCTCCCCCTCAAATGATTTCTAAGCTTTAAAGGGGGGAAGGCATGAGTTATCAGGGCATGCTTCACTCCTAAATATCAATCACTTAGTCCCTCACTAGCAGTGAAATCTATTTTATCATCACTAGTGGGGATACACTTCGATTCTGACAGAAGCCATTGAGACAGACTAATAACAGCAACCAACAGTAGAATAAAACAGAGTTTTCAGCAATTCCAATTGGTTTCAATGCCAGGGTAATTTCACCTAATCAACAGAGACTGATTCAAGTTGGAGCTCTAGATAGGTATTGATTTGAGTTTGGATTTTTTAAAAAGGAAGAGCCAACATCTTTGCTTCCAAACATTTCTGCAGCTGTCATCTTTGAAGCTGTAGATTTTGCAATATTTAAAAGTTTATGATAATTTAAGATAATGATTTGATGTTATTAGTTCTGCTGACATTTAAGAACTTCTCCTTTCATAGTTTAAAAAAAATCCCTCTCTCTCTGCCAACTTAAAGGTACAAAGATAAAAATAAATAACACAATTACATCAGTAATATAATTCAGTATAATGCTATCATTAACTTAATTGACACTACGCAAATTTACATTAGCTCTGGATGTGACTTTTATTTATAATGGTTTTATTTTTAAAGATACAAACAGTAACCATGGCAGATCAAATCTTGCAGTTTCAGTGGGCTTAATCTACCAATTAAACCTCCAAGATGTAGTTTAAAAAAGGAACCTCGTGAAAAATTGCCAATTTTCTTTGAAAATACAGGTGATGTTTACCTGTGTTCTGGGTGCTGGCAGAAATGCTATGCAGAATTTATAAGCATATTTTAAATATATTTTAAGAAGCACTTCTGTTGTCTGCTTTATTCCTGTAAAAGTGAATTTCACTCTTTAGAGCAAAATATTTTCTAAGCATTGGTGCTAATTTCTCATGTTTATGTCTCAGCTTAGACATATCTTTAGTTATTTCTTGTCTTTGTCACTTGTTCTGTCCTTCCAAGAGGCAAACTTATATAACCCTGTCATTTCAGTGTGCAGCACCACAGATGAGAGAGGAGTTTGCAATTGGGAGGTTTCCAAAACTCAGATTTTAGCCCAGTTTCTATACACTTCAGATTGATATTAGAAAAGAATTCCAAATTTAAGTAACTGATATATCAAATGTAGAAATTCTTGATCTCTCTTTGTGATCATCTTTGAATTCCAGCCCCAAGGTAAGTCTGAACAATGATTTTCACATGGCAGCACCACAGCAGAGTGTACTGCATATGGAAGTATCTGGGATTTTTTTCCTAGTTTCTTTAGAAACCTGCAGATTCCATAAAGATTGGCTGACCCATGCTGAATTTCCAGCTCTCAGACTCCTCCAGGTTCTGTGGTTCACTGACTAAACCCAGACTCCCATGAGGAGCCACAACAACACAACATCTGCAAGCATGCAAGGGGAAAAAGGTGCTTTCACCAGAAGAATTGGGAGCAATGCCATGGCATTCCTGCCAAGCAGCCTCAGGAGTTCCAAGGTGTCTCTTGACAGGTGATCACACCTTTTCTGTGGTTTCACCCAGCCTACAGGCACCTTTGGACTGGCTACTGATTATCACTGCAATATTCTAGCACATAAACAGAAACTTATGATTTTAGAAAAAAGGAGAAAAAAACAAAGCCATTCTGGGAACATGAAAGATAGAAAGAAACGTTTGAAAGTGAGGTTTTAGATTTTTCCCCCCTAGATGTCAAACTGCACTTTTAATTCCCTGAGAAGATGTAATAGGATAAAAGCAGGTCTGACAGCTATTCAACAATCCAGATCTTTCAGTAACAAAAAAACAAGTAGCTGTTTTCTATGAGCACTGTGAAGAGTGGCCAAGTCTTAGAGGAACAATAAACAACTCAATTGTTCCTTGTCTTAGGGAAAAAAGGTCCACAGATATAAAGGACCTGAATAAAGGCAAGGCACAAGTCTCTTCTCATTCTCTTTCATTCATTCAGGCAGAGGCTTCAGAGAAGAGACATTCACTGCCTGAGCCTTGCCCAAATGTGGGCACAGTAAACATGAGAACTGAAGGGGATGGATTCTGACAACCACAAAGTGCACCTTGACATTTCAACATCCTGATTAACCTATGATTTCTTTAGTAAATTTGAAGATATAATCAGCATGTGAGTTATAACAATAACAACATAATGCACAAGTTCTTGCTTTTGGTTTTGGATTGTTTTTTTATTTTTTGTGTTTTTTCTTTAAAGAACACAAAGTCTATGACAGGTCACTTGGCTGGCCTATGCTCCTGCACCCTGGCCTTTCACCACACTGAGCCATTGGCAACACTCCCTGAATGAAGCTCCCACTTTCAGTAACTTGCACAAAAGTCATCTATCACTTTAATGTGCTCTGCACTTAGTAGATAGAGAGATGCCAATCATTCTGAGACATTTTCTTTTCTCCTTCTCTGGGAGAATAGTGTTCAGAATTATTTAGTTGTCAAAATGTGACACAATAATGCAATAAAAAAGGCTTCACTTGGTAATGGATATGGATGAATTTTCAGAAGAGTATAATCAACTTCTTTTGGGTCATCAGAATGAAGAACTGAACCTTCAGTTTTCCAAATAAATGTGTTCAATTCCTTAGGACCTGAAGCAAAAACTGTGATCCTGAAAGCCCTCAATGACTTCCTAAACACAGAGAATCTTAAATGGCAAATGAATTTACTTTTTAATGCCACCTTTTTCCAGGTGCTATGGCTTCTGTACATTCATTACAGGAACAGAGATGAACAGTATGTCTACCTGCATTCAAGCCCCAGTCCAGATCAATACATAATCTGTCCCACAGCTGAAATCCTCTGTGTTTCTTAATCCAGGCATTTGAAAACAGACAGAAAATGGACAGGGATCCTTCCAAACTGAGTAGAAGATGCTTTTGTTCACAGTCAGTCGGACAGAAAATCTTTCTAGCTAGTAACTGAATAACAGTCAGTCAGAATACAGAAAAAAACCTTTATTAAAAATCTTCTCCTTAAAGATTTTATATTCCATCCCCTATGTCCCCTCAAAAATGCTTCCAAAACTGGGAATATCTCAACTGGAAAAACTATTCCTGTATTGAACCTGCCAATTCCACATCCTGAGCTGGAAGTGTCACCTCTCTGCTTCTGCTCCTGCTCAACAGCTGCAGGAGCTGTGGGCTGGTCCCACTTCCCTCAGCTGTTTTTTTGCCAGAACATCACACTACAAACTCACATGTCCTTGCTTATTCCTGCAGGTGAACCTTTCTCAGTGCCACTGGTTTCTAAAATACAACACAGCAGCGTGACTGCAGCACAGCCATTTCTTCCCTATAACTACAGGTATTAGTTTTAAAAGAAATACAAAATACTCTAGGTGTGCATATATTGTTTCTCTATATGACATAGATATACAGATTATTGTTACTGTCATGAGGATCTTAGTATCATTGACAGGGGATT
This sequence comes from Zonotrichia albicollis, assembly GCF_047830755.1. Taxonomy (NCBI): domain Eukaryota; kingdom Metazoa; phylum Chordata; class Aves; order Passeriformes; family Passerellidae; genus Zonotrichia; species Zonotrichia albicollis. The sequence goes on along the minus strand of NC_133828.1, from coordinate 8,277,298 downwards.
TTAGCAGCAGAGATTGTTTGAACTCCCTGCTGAACAAACTGGGCAGGGTGGGATCCACAGCTCCTCCATGGGGAGCCCCATTCAAACCATTCTGATGATATTCTGACTTCCCATTGACAGGTACATTTTAAGGTCTGTCAATCAGCCAATTATTAATCCATTTAAAATGCATACTGCTATTCTGGTTATTGTGAGAATGAAATAATTTGCTTCATTCTAAATTACAATATTTTACTGAAAAGTCAAGGGCTTAAGTGTCCTATTTACATCCACCTGTCCTACTACAGAACAGATAAGCATCCACAGACTAGGTAGAATTTAAGGGTTTAAAAACATGTCCTAGAGATAACAAAGCTTTAAAGCTAATCAAAGCCTGTGTTTTAGTCTCTCAGCACTAAAGCCTAAGAACTACAGCCAAAAATCCTCCATGTACAGGTTACAGAAATGGGTGAAACAAAACAAGAGAGGATGGTTGGAAAAGCTCTTTGAAATGAAAAATAACAATGTGTGGCTGAATGGCTGCCCAGAATTAGAAACCCTTGACAAAGAGAAAGAGCAGAAACTGTGCTGCTGGAAGCTTCAATAGAACATGGAAAACTGACCACTCCAAACCACCTACAGAGGAGGCAGCCTGATTTCCTCCTGAGCCCCAAGGGGCTCCCTGTGCTCCACCTCATCAAGGATTTCATCTGGGGACTGGGAAGGCAATGCTTGGAGTTTCTGTACCCTGAGAAACAAATTAACCATAAAATATGATTCCAAATACATAAAAGAAAATTGGCCTCCACCATCGCAATTAAATATACATTACAGGCAACCTTCTGACTGCGTTAAGATTTCAGTTCTTTCAAAAACAAACACTCGCTTCACCACAGGCAATTGCAGCTGCATTTCTGTGGGAAATTCCACAAGACACTCCTGATAGAAAGAGCTGATTTCATTCCTGAGAATTCATAACTAATTTAAATTTCAATGAAGCAAGTGCACACCTGTCTGCCCATTTTGTTCCTCCAAATCTATCAAACCTTCAGTACCAAGCCAGTGAATCTTTCAAAGCAAAAAACCCAAACAACACAACAAAACAAAACATAGACCCTCAAAACCAAAACCACCAAACCATTAAGTATTTTAGGAGTTTGGGATTTTAGCACCTGCCATTGAATTCTGTATTAGAAGCTGCTTGATATGCTCTATGCTGGAATACATTTATTGGCAAAACAAACATACTACAATAAAATTTTAAAAAGCCAATATCACATAACAAACATTTCTACAATTCCATCACCTTAATATTCACTGTGCTCCAAACTTACATGGCAGTGACCCACATCTATCCATGAAAGAAAAAGAGACTGCATTTCAGTCTTTAATACCATTTTCACCAAACAAGGATCAAAATACTGTTTTTTCAAGATAAATGGATCCATTTTGGCTGGTAAGAGTCTTTCATAAAAAAATAAATGCAATTTGGGTTTGTGCAGCTTTTTCAAGCAACAAAGCAGAGGAGTTTATTTGCTGTATTGTTTTTAATCCCACACTATTTGCAAATATTAGATGACAATGATAAACACAGACCAGTCAGCTATTTCTAATAATGCCCTGGACAACCTTTGCATGTCCCCCTCCAGAATATACATGGATAAATGTATTACAGTGACTTATAGGAAAGTTTTACTTTAAATATAGATTTTCAATGTTGGGTCAGTGCAGAACTCTTGAAATGACATAAACTGAGACAAGTGCACTATTAATGGTGAGCTGGTGAGCTGCAGAAACCACATTTATGTGCCAAGAAAACATCAAATGGACCATCACCATGTGGCCCAAGGCCTTCACAATTTCTACAAAGGCACAGAATGAATAAAAATCTCCTAAAAACCAAACAAACAGAAAAGACAGCAAGGAAGAATGAGAGGTCTTTGAGTTAAATCCCCAGAATGCAGGAGTTGCCAAAATACATAAAAACCCCTCATCCTTTTAGAAATCTGTATTTCTCATTTTGTTTACTTGCTTTTTACAGATGACCTGCAGTTAATCCTGATGAAAGCCCTGATCCAAAGCAAACAGTCCTATATTAAAGGACTTCAATGTAAACCTCTGGGAAGTTTGCTCCCCAAGAATCTCAAACTAGATTTGGTTGTAAGAATCCCTCTTTGAGCAGTAACACCACTGAATTCAATTCACTGAGTTAAATTCTTTGCAATGAGTAACCATTCATGCCATGGTTACTCAACATTAAGGCGTAATCCTCTGCACACTGTAACAAAAAATCAGTTCAGAAAACTCAGTCTAAAATATTACAACTTCCCTGATGTAAGAACTTTCAAGCTAAGCCTGAGCATGTCATGAAGTCTTATAATGTGTTGTTCTAAATGAAAAAAAAAAAAATGCAAATCTCTCTTGCTAGCTAATTACTGCTCTGCAGAGACCAAATGAAAGCTGTGTGTATATTCAGGAGAGCTGTAGCCCAGCAGAAGTTCTCTGTGGGCAGGAAGAGAGCTGGAGATCTGAGAAAACCCCCACAGATCCACATAACTGAGGAGCCCAAGACTGTCCCTGTACCTTCACAGAGTGAGGCTGATTTAGGTCACAGTGCCCCACCTTCCCCAGGAATATTTGACAAGTGATTTTCATTGCGGAAATTCATGGTATAAAAAAATGGCTCTTTCCAACTGCACTTGTATTATCATCTTGAGTGTTGTGTAAAAGCTGCAATGTTTCATCTAAATTGGCTCACAAATATCAATATGGTGATTCACATGAAAAGTTATGCTTCTGTGCTTAAGAGTTTGCAAGCCTGAGCCTTTGGTCCAGATGTTTGCAAAGTGCTGGATTAGAATGGCCACAAATTTGTTCACAGGTGTTTTGCAAAGTACAATATTCACTATTATTCATCAAGAGAACTCCAATAAAATCAGACAGACAGGGCTGGAGCTGTTAGGAGTGAATACAAATCAAGGTGTAGAAGTCTTCCTTTGCTATGTGTCATTTACTGTCCCTAGTGGTAGAAAGAAATACTAATTATGCACAAGCAAAAGATTTTACAATGACCTTGGAATAACATAATTAATATCAAATTAATTTCTGATACTTAGAAAAATATTACAGAGTCCTGTTCAGAAAATGATTGTTAATAAGATTTGGTATGTGGGTCAGACAGTTCTTAAATAGTGGCCTTTTAATTAACAGGAAAGGAAGGAAAGTAACTCTCATTAGGAAAAAAGGAAAAACTCTCACTGAAGTTTTGAGACTCCCCTTTAACCTTGTCACCTAAAGGAAAAACAGAGGCTGACATTAAATGGAAAGGCTTTGATATTTCAGACGTATCTTACTCTGTGTTTTACACAACTCACTCCTCTTGTAAAGGTGAGCACGGACCTGACTGAGAGATGATGAAGAAAGAAAACTGGCAGTGCAATGACCTCTGTGGTCAGAGCCAGAGCTAATAGCTCTGGGAACTGATCTTTGATTAACTTCTTCTCCCTCTTTGCTTTTCTGAGCCTTTGAAATCAGTGACAAAGTTCTCTGTGCTGACTGCGGTACCACAAGTTCTGTATGTACATGATGTTCTCTCAGAAGCAGCTTTGCAACAAATCCCCATAAAGAGAGAAGCTGTATTTCTCAATTCTCACTTCTCTGCTGCCTTATCAGCACTGCAACGTGCCACTGAGACAAGATCAGACAGAAAAACTGGCTCCATGCTCTCTGTGCATGCAAACCAGGAGAATTACCCTGGCTGGATGGGGTTTTTCCTACAGGGACATGGGATAGAAAAGCAATGTGGTATTTCTGGCATTTCTGGTGTATTTGTGCCTTAGCAGAGGCAGGAGGGAAGGGTATGTTACATCATGTACACGTTTTTGCTTTTCATGGTTTAGGAGAGTGAGTCAATTCAAGGGGTTCATTACCCCTGGGCAAAGATATGAGTCTGGGATATAAAATATTGTGATTCCATTTCTTACACTAATGTAGAGGTCTCACTTGGCAGACTTATCACTCCTACTCTGACTCATTCCTTCAGCTATTAAAAAGGAATAAAAAAAGCTTTTTCATTCCTGCATAGATAAACACAATCATACCTGTAAGGCAATTCAATAATACAACAAAGGAGTTTACAGGAAAACACAAAAATAACTATATCCAAAAACTGGTCTCTTCACCCTGTCCTTTAATTGCACAGATGTGACAACAAAAGATCTGTATGATGAGACTGATCACAACAACCACGACCATCCCAAGTAGCAAGGAACAATATTTTTATAATTTAGCATGGTTTTAAGAGTCCAAATATCACCACTGCTGCTGCAACTTGCCCTCTGGGGTCTTTAAGTTAGTAAGCAAATTATTTTTATCAAATTATTTTTATCAAATGAGCTCAAGGAAGTGAAAATTGTGAGCATTTGTTGCGTGACTACTATGAATTCACAGCATCTATTTTTTATAAGGATTTTTTAGTAAGCAGCTTACCATGCACGCAATGATTTCTTGCAGCTTACACAGAATAATGATATTTAAAAATTAAAACAGACAGATTTCAGCCATTCCAAATTCCTTCCTACACGAGATTATTCCAAAAACCTAAGAATAAATGCCCATCCCACCCAACCCTACCCTGGTGTACAACTACAACCACTCTATTGGAGCTGTCACAAAAACCCAAAAAAACCACATCAACACTAATTACACTGGAATTTCATTCCAGTATTTTTCTTACCTTCTCTTTTACAAATTCTTTGTAGAATTTGTAAAAGCCTCATTCTGATCCTCACATCCCAAGAAGCTCATGTGCATATTTTCGCTAAAGAGCAGGAAGAACTCCCCTGATATTAAAGCTCAGCAGCTGATGGCACATTCAGTCATTAATTTCCACACTGGCCCTTGGTTTCTGGGTTTTTTGGGGCACAAAACCCTTTTAGTCCTTGCTTTCCATGTGGCATTAACTGCTGATGTAACACAGCATTGACAGCCTGGTGATGGACCTAAAAGCATTTAAAAATTCTTATAGAAAGTATTTTAATACCCAAAACTCCACAAAATTAAGTGAGAAAAAATAAAGGAAAAATTTTATGCATGAAATCTTTTCCACAAATCTACTTAACTCATCAAATTGAAAATGGCTAGGAGGAGCAATGCAAGTGTGATGACTTTTAAGCCACATTTCACATTCTGATTAGTTTTCTTTGTTTAGGCCTTTGTATATATAAATCACTTGGTTCTTTCCTGTTCTTTATCACCCACTGTCCTTTCTTCTGCACACAATGAGCTGCTAAATTTTGAGCCATTTAGTTATATCTAACCTTTATAGCATTTTTGTTCTGATGGATGTATTCTTATGAGATGAAAATTGTTCTATAATAGTAGAGATTTTTCAATAAAACAGTGTTCATTATGCAGTAATAAAATGCTAATCACATGAACAGTTTTTCATTGCAGTTATGCAGCATAATATTTAATAATGTGGGTTTATCACAGAATTTCACTAAATGATGTAAAATTCACTACTGCAATATAGAATTCATTCACTCACTTGTTCATGAGCTGTTCCCTCTCCTGGACAGCCTTGCATTCTCACTTCCAAAGTACAGGAAGGGAAAGTGTTCTGACATATAAACTGGGAATCTGCTTTGTATGGGCTATTTCTTCTTACTGATGGACTCCAAGCATGGTTTTCTTTTCTTTTTTTTTTTTTCTTTACTTCTCTTGGGGTTGTGTTTTGAAGGTTTTTTTTTATTAGTTTAAATCTCTTTTATTACAGGAGACTGGGTAAGAAAAATAAAGTAAAATAACAGGGAATGCTGCTTGTTAAACTGATTGGACGTGCAACCACAAAGATTGTGGTAGCAAGCATGGAGGTGAACTCCTTCAGTTTGCTCTAATACTGAAAAATACCATATTGCCTGCTGCCAAACTGAAAGTTTCTTTCTGTCTAAAGTATTAAAATAACCAGGGAAATCACAGATATATGATCCTTTTTTTTTTTTCTATTTCATCCCTAGAAAATATATGAAAATAATTATGAGGGAAAATACTCTTCCAATTGCCCAAAGCACCAAATTAATGGTCAGCATATTATATGACATTAGTAATAAGGTAAGAAACGATTATAATCTTTAATTACAAAATAATTTGAATCAATTATTTTACTCAGCTACTGGTGAGCAATTGCAAAGAATATTTTCTCTGGTAAGGAAAGATAATAAAACCAATTATAAAATTCAACCACCCACCGAAGTACCTCTTTAAACATGTAAATACAAACATTTTTCTTTATAAAGTTATTTTTATAAGTTCTTCTTCAACCATCACATTGTGTGCAGCCCTACCCATTTTAAAGTAGGGGCCATTTTATTCACTTTTTGAATAGTCCTCATTGTAGCTGACTCTTAGATACAGATAATGCTTTGGACATTGAGTGCTGAATATAAGAAAGAACTTTTTTGACATAAACCAGTGTACTACCATTGAAGGATCTCTTTTCATCTTGAGATGCATCTTTTCAAGCTTTTGAATTAAACTTGTATTAGCATTTCATTGACTAGCACCTTAAAGTATTCCAACCATTCAAAAGAAGGTCCATTATGTTTTTCTCATGAATTTTAATTGTCTTGAAGTCAGTGTTCTATAGCTGTAGACACAATAGTGAAGATTATCAAGAAAAAAAATTCTATACCAAGAAAGAGTATATTTTATTATACAAATAGCTTCGTTAGAGCTGGAGATAAAAATAAAGACAAACTAGAAGGGATGAAAACTTCATTGTCCTTCAGATGTTTCTTTCTGCTTTAATTATACAGGAGTTTGATTTTCAGCTGCTTTTCTTGCCATGAAGTCCCACAGTAAAATACAGCAGGATAAAATGCTACTGAACCATAAATCCTCGTTTGACTCAGAAAATAGTTACTAATGAGCTGAAGAAGAATCTGAGAAGAAAACATTTGATCAAAGCCTTCAGAAATGCTCTCCATCCACATGCCCTGTCTTTTCTCACTGATCCTTGGACCTTCAAACCAACAGTCACAAAACTCTGAATGCACCAAAAAATCCACTCCAGCAGAGGGGAGAGTTGGCAATATTCACTGAACATCCGGTATTTATAACTCACTGTCATTAGCAGTAATAACCAAACATTGTGTCTGGAAGAAGAGACATTGATGAGCTCTCAGCATTGCACACTCAGATATTCACTGTGGAAAATGTTCTTTCTCCAGGGCAGTGGTTATTTACTCTGGGCCATTCTGGCCAGGGCAGTGCATCACTTTTCCTGAGAGGCCCTGCACTTGGAACACAAAGGAAGAAGTCACAGTGACAAAAGGTCCCTCCAGCCAGGCTCACACTCCTCTGAACCCTCCTCTGGGGGCACAGGGAAGAACCTTTGTGTTGAAGAATACTCAGTGCAGAAAACTGCTCAGCAAATGATTCCTTTCACCAGATTCTTCCAAACCTATGAACTGAGTTGGTCACAAAATTTGTCCTCTGAACCTGAATATTCTTCATCTATTTTCACTGTTATAGTGGATACTAAAAAATTCAGAAAAAATAAATTCAGAAAATTTCAGTAAAGAAATAGGATTCTTGGCTTTTAGATTCCTTTCCCACTTTATGAGCAGGATTCTATCACATTTGCAGTTCTTGAATAAAATCCCGCCCTCATGGAATAAACACAGACAGAGTGTAGCAACAGATGACTGAAAACTCTAAGATTATTTGCAATTGAGATATTAATGAAAAATAACCTAAAATTAGGAGCAAATAAATACATAAATAGAAATGGATTTAATTTTAAGGGGATGAAGCTTCTATTGCAATGAAATCAATGGCAAAAGTTTTAATGCCAGCAGACTCAGTAATGACAAGATGTTGCAAATTCTTTACTTATAAGCTGGGAAATATCTGTCACTCAGGAGAATCCTGTCCAAGATTGCTGCTGAATTTGTTTCAGGGTTTGTCACCAAATATGAGAAAGCATTTGTCCAATGAAACAAAACTGGTTCAGGGTTTTGACCAAGTCATCAGAAATTCCACTTTTCTTGAAAGAAATATAACTTCATATTATAATTATTGTTTTTAATTGGTAGAGGGAGTAGGGGAAAACAAACAAACCAACCAAACCCCAAGTATTAATGCAAATAACTGTACATTAAATCAGGAATAAAGCAGCATTGCAATCAAATCAAGGTGAATCCAGAGAGTCGACTTCAATATTGTATTTGAATCAAATAATCTAATTAGTTAAATTGTTGGATTAATACAAAGTTACTAAATCCTTTTAAATCCTAAGAAAGCTCTAAGAAAGCTTCTGTCAGTTGAATTATAAGCCAGAACTAAAGGCTTACAGCTGAATGTAATAAAATCTTTAATTTAGAGCCAAATAAATATTTTAATACCAAACTCCTAGTAAATCCTGAATTGATGCTGAACCAGGGCCATCACTTTTTTCGCGGCAGATCTCACATGTTACATTCACTTCTTCTCCCAGCAATTAAGAAACTGCCATGCAGCCTTAAAGAAAAATTCTGATGAACTGAAGTCATAAAATTTCTGTGCACACAATGTACATTTAGTTAACATTTGACTATTTCAGATTCTTCAGGGCTCAAACAGTTCAGCAGGCACTGAGGAGCACATTCCCTAAGCTAAGTTTTAGAAACGGAGTTTCTATTCAATCATTAGAATATTTTCTACCCTAACGGCTTTAAAGATTTTGCTGTTGCTTATATGGCCTTACACACACCCATTAAAAGAATCTGAAAAAAAGGATTACAATAAAAATATCAAACTAGATACCAAAAAAAAGCGCACAAACTCTCCTCACTGGCAAATACACAGATGCCCGAGGAAAAACAGTCCAGGACTATTAGGGTGCACAGCTTTTTTTTTTCTTTTTTGCCATTAGAAGCCCTGCAGCTGTGAAGATCTGCCAAAGGCTATTAGATATTATTCTTTGGTATTGCAATTTTCTCTCCGTTTAGTCTTGGAATTCTGGTACATTAATGTTTTAAGAGCTCTGCTGAACAGCAGAAAGCAGATTTTTGTCTTTCCCTTGTCTCTCACAGTCATAGAACACAGAGCACAGCCAGAGCCTCAGCTCCAGTCACATTCTATACAAATCAGGCACAAAGCCTCCCTCCAGAGCACACCAACTCAGATTTGCAATGCCTACTTCTCCTAGCATCAAATTGAAAAAGCTAAAAGCTTAAAATTTGTAATTATGAACCACAGAAACATCAAAGGATTTAGGAGGCTAAAAACATATTTTCACTCTATGAGGTTTTATATCTTGAGACAGCATCTGAAAAGAAATCCAAGGAATAACACTTTCACCAGGCAGCTCAGGGCACTCCAGATCATGACTTGGAAGAACGTTTCACTTGAGCAGAAAGAACAAAGCTAAATCAGCTAATCTCAGTACACTCCACATCATCCTCTCAGACAATCCTTTTTGCCTTCCTTTCACAACCTGTCATCCCATACTGGGATATTTTAACACTAAAAGACAAAAGAAACAAACAGAAATCCCATAAGAAGTTTTTGGAGGCATCTGGCACAACTTGGCCTTGGTGAAGAAACTTTTTGATAACACATTTGTCACCAATTTACAGAACACTCGTCCCAAAAATTTATAGAAATTGCTAATGGAACGGAACTAACAACCACAGCTACTCAGCATTCATCTATCAGCACCATTAAAAAGAAATTTTAGCTCCTTATGACTAGGTGTCACCATTCATCTTGCAAACAGCTAAATTTAGTGGGAGCTAGGCTGCAAGTCAAACAGGCCACCTTTGAAACTTTTAATCTGAGAACAGAACAGGTATTTCAGAGCATCACAAAACAGAAACCATTTAAGAACACAATTTAAATTGTATGAAAGAGCTGTTATCAGGCACAGGGTATTTCAGGTACCTGTAATTGTAGTGTGATAAAACTGTACAATAGTGCTGTAATCAAACATTCCAGCAAAAAGAAACCTTGGATGCTTTTTCTACTCCAGCACTACACATTGCTGTCTTTTTTATTAAATTACATAAAAGCTTTTTACCAGCCACTTTCTATTCCAGCATGGAGGCACTTAGCTAACCAGAATTTAGGGAAATTAAAAAAAGAGAACATTGCATTTTTCACAGCCAGTCTTTTCTCCTTTCAGTATATTGTTATAAATTGTTTTCCTCTTGTTCTTTCAGATCAACAGTATTTTGTTATGTCACTTGTCAGAAACGAGGAAGCTTAGAGGCTCCTGGGCTCACCTTTGGTATCATTCTCTATTTAAAAACTCAAAGATCCTTTCTTTCCCATGCTTACTGAATTTTTACTTCAGGTGACCAAATTTCTGTTTAAAGTTTATAATTTTATAGTTTTAAGCTATGCAGCATTGGCTTGCATAAAATATGTTGGAGACTTTTGATGTCCAGTTTGGGAGTTGAATACCCCACTTGTGCTCAAGTGCCAATTACCGACTGTGCAACACTCAGGGCCAATCAAGGCTTAATCATTCGATCCAAAATGAAATCCCTGCAGCATAAAGCCCTGAAAACTCCCTGCTCCAGAGCATACCAGAGGGTGGTACTGTTGTCAGTCAGCTGGGAAACCAGAGCCAGTTTCAGATCCAGAAAAGATTTGAAAAGCAGAAGGGAAGGTTTTTGGCTGTGCCAACACAGTCACATCACAGCATGAAAAGAATACGGGGGTAAAAAAAATCCAAACCAACCAAAAACCCCACTGTATACAAACCTGTAGAGGATAAAATGTTCACTGCACGTTACACAATGAGTTCCACCTCTGGACTACACAACACTTGATGCAGCTTTGAACCAAATTGATTTTGCAGTTTCCAAGGAAAGAATGCAAAAGTGATGAGGCTGAAAGACCAAAGAAACTGTCAATAAAACAAAAAGGAGTCATCTGAATGTTAATCAAAAGCTCCTGCTGGTTGCTCCTGACAAATGGTTGGAGGAAGGGCTGAGAAACCTTGGAAGAATTTCAGAAGTTTAATGTTAATGACAACAAATGAAAATTATTTGCATCCTCTTGGACAGAGGATACTTAAATATTCAGAACTGTCTGATCTTTTCTTGAATTATGCAACATAACAATTATTTATCCAAAGTATATCAGAAGAGTTATATATCTAACACTGCCAAAATAAAATAATGAAGCAGATACAGTAGCAGAAAGAAAGACATAAAATTTAATAAAATTAAAAAGATTAGACTGACCTTCACAATCATAAAGAAGTGACTTTCCTATATTTCTTAATTCAGATCTTCTAGGACCACAGCATTTAGCAAACCAGATTTATGCAGACTGAACAACTGTCAACATTTCAGTTTTAAAAGTCAAACTCCAAGGACAAAGGACGGATGAACCAAGGTGATAGTCCATCATCACCAATATTACAGCACTTGGTCTTTTCTAATAATGATTATTTTATTAATTAAATTAATAAAACCAACATGGAGGTGAAGAGCAGAGCCAAGAGTTCCTAGCTCTCATTTTTACCCCAGAATCTCATTTTACAACCTAGAAATATAATTTCTAATTATTTTTATTAAATATTTGATTCAGCTGTTTATGAGTTTTGTGTCTTTGCTCATCACTGCAATATCCAATATCAACCTAAATTAGTTTGATATAGAGAAAACTCCAGTAGGCTTCAGGAATTCCCTTGCCTTTGTTCACCTGGAAGTTCCCTGCAGCTCCCACAGAGCAGACTGGGTTTAGTTGGGATTTTACAAGACACAAGGAAAAGGCAGGTAATAAAACCAAGGGCCAGAGCATGTAAGTGTTATGTTGCCTACAGATGATCACACCAAGACTTTCCTCCACTTTCCCTCCTTATCTCAACCCCATTTCTCAGCTATTTCTTCTGCCCTTCCATGCACAGAGGAGAGGAAGTTGCCCAAACTCACTCTCAAAACTCCACTGCAAGAGCAATTCCTTCTGACACAATCCAAAGCCTGTGTTTTGGTGATTATCAGCCTCTGTGAAGCCATCACTAAAGTTTATGAGTACCAACAAGAAATGTGCTTTTTCCAGGAGCCTCACTGGCTGCAGAGTCAGGAATGCAGTATGAGTTCTCTTATCTCTCCAAGAGCAGCAAGGGGGAACAACCAGAAAAACATAATGAAAATCTGAGAAGCCTTTAGCATGAAAATAGATCCTCATTACACTGAGTCTCTTCTTCCAAAGTGACAGGAGGAACAGCTCAATAGCACAGACAACAAAATGAGGGAAGCAGAGACAATGATGAGGTTTTGGTGTCTCTGAAAGAGTTTCAGAACCACTCCCTTACTGAAGGGAATGGAAGCCAAAAGAAGTAGGCACAGGACAATAAGTGAAGAGTCAATTTCAGTTCACAAACCTTGCTGCCCACAATTAATGCAGGTTTTTTTCTCTCCCTTTTAAGTGGGGACCATTCCCAAAGCTTTGTGTTGGTGTCAGGTAGCTGACCCAGCCTGCATCAGCTTGTGGAACTGAGCCTGGGGCTGGCCTTCAGGCAGAACCACAAATCTAAGTTTGTTCTGTGAACATCCAAGTTTGTTTTGTGAAAATCTAAGTTTGTTCTAAGTTTATTCTGTGAATACCAACTTTATATCCCCCCCATGGCAGTTCTGTCCCTATGACAGATTATATCACAACCCTCATGGTGCATTTCAGCACTCTCCTTCCGGCTCCCCAGTGAAGTGCAATAGCCACAAAGCCAGGAACACAATGCTGCCAGCAGAGACAAACAGAGAGCTGCGCACCAGGAAGAACATTTTAAAGAATTCTTTACTAGAGTGAGTTCTGAATTGACTGCAATTTCTTATTAGGAAAAAAACCCCACAGAATGAAATCAGATATATTATGTTTTCAATGCAGTACAGGATCTGACTGTGAGAAGGGGAGGTGTTGAAAAAGACATGTCAAAACCAGCCATTTAATAGAGGTACATTTGTTTTATTTTCTATGACACAAAATAATCTATTAAAAGCAAAAGAATACAGTTGGAAACAGAAAATAAAAAAAAAAAAAGATTATATATTCAATTCAGGAGAAAGAACCTGATAACACCACAAGAACAGTGAAAAACAACATATATATTTCCTTTCTTCTCTGAAAGAGAACGGCTTCCTTGATGATATTAAAATGAAGATATAATATGGATAGAATAAAGATTTTTCTCAGAACATGTAATGAACCTTTTGATCCTGCTGTCATGGGACATCTTGATGCAACCAGTAATTAGACTCAGCAAAGCTTTGACAGCACATTTATGGTGAAAGCATAACCTTGAGTAACATGTCAGAAGTCCTCCTGATTTTAATTGTAATGTTCCAATAACCTCAGGATCACAATGAAACAGTATTTTCCAGAAAAAGAGGAATTTGCCTAGTTTGGGGTCTCTGGTAGATGAGATCACTACATGCCAAACTTCATGCTCTCTGTAATTTTATTTTTTTTAGACCTGGCATGCACTTTGCATGTGTCTTTTAGATATTTTATGGAAAGGCCAAAACACCAAAAAACAAGAAATCCATCTCTGGAAGTCTGTCCTTCATGCCCATGAGGCATGACACCCACTTCACTGTTAGCATCCTCCACTCCCCTGGGAATAAGCACAGCAAGTCTGACACAGGGCACAAGGGCAGAGCCCACCCCCTTCCCTTCTTAAAATTGTCATTGTTTGGATTGGAGCACCCACAACACGATTTTTAAGTGACCCCATTCACCCATATATTACATCAGACTGATGTAATTCACAAATTTAGAATTATTTACTGGTATTTTTCTTGGCACAGCCTGGTATTCTCCCTCCTACCCCCATCTGCCTAAGCAGAGTCTTTCTCACTAGAGCTCCTGAGATCAATCCCTTCTGCCCTTCACCTAAATTTAGGGTGCAAGGCTTTTATGAAAGGTCTGTTTTTGCAAATGTCCTTGCAAGGTGCTGCCTATTACAGCTCCTGTAACAATAAGTGTGTTAGTTAGTAATTGAATTTTCTTACAGTCTTGATGTTTCTTAGTTTTCCCTGAATTTATTGTGCAGGAAGAAAAGAAAAAAAGAGATTGCCCTATTTTGGGATCACCTAATTATTCAGGTGCATACTGCTTTGGATTCAGCAATGTCACAGATGTTAACAGAATTACATGTGCATTCAGACCATTCATTT